>NC_053433.1:13670210-13970210 GCF_007990345.1 Gossypium hirsutum
TTTATATTAACGCCATAGAAGCAACGGAAAGGAGGGTTTTGTTGGAGATCTGCCCTTATGAGCCTGGAAGCGAGCTAAACAATTGGACTGCTGAAGAAATCCCTGTAGTCTTTAGGGCTATCAGATAATGCTAAACATTCTGTTGTTTGTTGGCCTAGAACATACGAAATTTTTGTAATAATTGCTAAATATATTTTTATGAATACATGTCAAGTTATTTATCAGTCTTTTTTTTTTTTTATATTTTTCATTTGGTTGATTTCTTACAAATATTCTTTCATTTGTAATTCTTTTGCACAAACATATTCATAAATTTATATTCTTGTATATTCCTTGATATGCCTTCATAGGTCTTCAGATATCAATGACATGAGTGACGCTGCCTCAAACACGGAGCCTATTTTTGAGCAAGAGGTGTGTCAGAAGAATCCCACGACTTTGAAAATGACGAAGATTATGATGCATCTCCGGACTTGTTAAGAATGATTGAACAAGAGGATAAGCATATCCTACCTCATAGGGAATCGTTAGAAATAGTGAGCCTAGAGGATGGAAAGGAGGTGAAAATTGGAACTGAAATCACCGCAAAGACAGACAAGACCTCATTAATTTGCTTCGAGAGTTCAAGGATGTTTTCGCGTGGTCGTACCAAGATATGCCTGGGCTAAGTACTAACATTGTGGTGCATCGTCTGCCCATAAAGAGGATTGTAAACCCGTTCAACAGAAGCTCAGGAGAATGAGACCTGACATTGTGTTGAAAATAAGAGAAGAAGTCAAAAGACAATTCGACGCTGGATTCTTACAAGAGGTCAAGTATTCGGATTGGGTAGCCAACATCGTCCCTGTTCCCAAAAAGGATGGAAAGGTACGAATGTGTGTGGATTATAGGGATTTGAACAAGGCTAGTCCAAAGGACAACTTTCCACTGCCTCACATTGATACTTTGGTAGATAACACGGCGGGCTATTCATTGTTTTCTTTCATGGACGGTTTCTCTGGATACAATCAAATAAAGATGCACCCTGGAGACATGAGAAAAACCACATTCATTACCTTATGGGGAACATTCTGTTACAAGGTAATGCCCTTCGGATTGAAGAATGCGGGAGCAACGTATCAAAGAGCTATGGTGACTTTGTTTCACGACATGATGCACAAGGAGATCGAAGTCTATGTTGACGATATGATCGCGAAGTCTAGAACGGAAGAAGAGCATGTTCAGGTCTTGAAAAGGTTATTTTTGAGATTAAAGAAATTTCAGCTTAAGCTTAACCCGGCCAAATGCACATTTGGAGCCAGATCAGGGAAGTTATTAGGCTTCATGGTTAGCAAAAAGGGGATCGAGGTTGACCCAGACAAAGTAAAGGCAATACGAGATTTACCTCCCCCGCGCACTCAGAAGGAGGTTCGAGGTTTCCTAGGGAGGCTGAATTACATTGCTCGGTTCATCTCACAACTGACAGAGAAATGTGATCCAGTATTCCGGCTCTTAAAGAAACATAATCCGGGCGAATGGGATGAAGAGTGTCAGAGGGCTTTCGATAAGATAAAGCAGTACTTGGCTAATACTCCAGTCTTATCACCTCCAAGTCCAGATAGGCCATTGATATTGTATCTAACGGTGTTGGAGAATTCCATGGGATGCGTATTAGGCCAACATGATGAGACGGGAAAGAAAGAAAAGGCAATATACTATCTCAGTAAGAAATTTACCGATTGCGAAATGAGGTACTCATCAATTGAGAAGTTGTGTTGTGCTCTGATCTGGGCAACCCGAAGACTGAGGCAGTATATGTTGTATCACACGACTTGGTTGATTTCAAAGTTAGATCCTTTAAAGTATATGATGGAATCGACTGCTTTGAACGGGAGAATGGCTAGATGGCAGATCTTGCTCTCAGAATTTGATATAGTGTATGTCAGTCAGAAGGCCATAAAGGAAGTGCAATAGCCGATTTCCTAGCTAGTAGAGCCTTGGAGGACTATGAATCTTTGAACTTCGATTTTCCAAACGAGGACTTGATGTATGTGGCAAATACTGAAGAAAATCCTCAAATGGATCATGTATGGAAGCTAAATTTTGATGGAGCTTCAAATGCTACGGGTAATGGAGTCGGGGCAGTTTTGGTATCCCCAAGTGGAGATCATTATCCTGTTGCTAGCAAGTTGGACTTCGATTGTACAAATAACATGGCAGAATATGAAGCATGTATTATGGGCATTCGTGCAGCCATTGAACGGAACATCAAAGTATTGAGAGTATACGGGGATTCAGCGTTGGTGATATACCAACTCAAAGGGGAGTGGGAGACTAGAGATCCTAAGCTAATCGGCTATAGAAAACTAGTTCTTGAATTGGCTGAGGAGTTTGACGATATCACCTTCTATTACCTCCCACGGGAGGAAAACCAAATGGCTGATGCATTAGCTACTCTAGCTTCGATGATTCAGGTGAATAGACTTGAGGCAATGAGGCCTGTTCAGATGAGTATCTCTGAGACCCCGGCTAATTGTTGCAATATTGAGGAGGAGGAAAAAGATGATTGTCCTTGGTATCGGAGTATCTTACAATATGTGAAGAATCGGGAATACCCTGATCAAGCGACAGAGAATGACAAAAGAACTCTGAGAAAGATAGCCATTGAATATGTCTTAGATGGAGAAGTGTTATATAAAAGAAGGAAGGATCAAGTACTGTTAAGATGTGTAGATGCGATAGAAGCCAAGAAAATTTTGGAAGAAGTCCATGAGGGTATTTGTGGGACGCACGCCAGTGGTTTCACGATGGCCAGACAGATCATGAGATTTGGGTACTATTGGCCCACCATGGAAGGAGATTGCATTGATCATGCCAGGAAGTGCCACAAATGCCAAATTTACGGAGATAAAATACACGCGCCTCCTTCACCTCTTCACGTCATGACCTCTCCTTGGCCGTTTTCCATGTGGGGTATGGATGTTATTGGGCCAATATCACCAAAGGCTTCTAATGGGCATCGCTTCATCTTCGTAGTAATTGATTACTTTACCAAGTGGGTGGAGGCTGCTTCATATGCAAATGTCACAAAAGCAGTAGTCAGCAAATTCTTGAAGAAGGAGATCATTTGTCGATATGGGATGCCTGAGAGGATCATATCCGACAATGCGATGAACTTGAATAATAGCACAATAGCTGAAGTTTGTAGCAAATTTAAAATTAAGCATCATAACTCATCGCCGTATCGTCCCAAAATGAATGGTGCAGTGGAGGCGGCCAATAAAAACATTAAAAGGATTGTAGGGAAAATGACTGAAACCTACAAGGATTGGCATGAGAAGTTATCATTTGCTCTCCTTGCCTATCGAACATCTGTTAGAACTTCTACTGGGGCAACGCCTTTTTCTCTGGTTTATGGAATGGAGGCAGTATTACCCATTGAAGTTGAAATCCCTTCTCTACGGGTGTTATCTGAGCTACAGTTGGATGAAGCCGATTGGATCCAATCTCGGTACGATCAGTTGAACCTAATAGAAGAAAAGAGGCTAAGAGCTATTCGCCATGGGCAAATGTACCAGAAACGAATGATGCGAGCCTATAATAAAAAGGTTCGCCCCCGAGAATTTCGTGAAGGGACTTGGTACTAAAAAAGATTCTTCCTATACAAAAAGATTTTAGAGGAAAATGGATGCCGAATTGGGAAGGCCCTTATGTTGTAAAGAAAGCCTTTTCTGGTGGAGCTTTGATCCTATGTGAGATGGATGGCAAAAGTTTACCAAATCCGGTAAACGCAGACTCCGTCAAGAAATACTTCACATGAAAGAAAGGGGAACCAAAGTGAAAACCCGTAAAGGGCGCTTTGCTTCCTAAAAAAAAAAAAAAAAAAAACTTTGGAGAGGCTAAGGTGAAAACCCGTAAAGGGCACTTTGAGACCAAAGAGGGCTTGAGTCGAAAACCCGAAAAGGGCGACTCAAGTATTGAGCAGGATTGGAACATCAGGACTTGAGCGGATCAAATTTTGATCAGGGGCATATGATGATCTTGCTTTACCAATAAGAAAGGATATGCAACATCTTGGAACATTGACAGAGTATTGCAGATCTCCTGAACACATGTCAAACTTAGAAGGGTCTTCGGAAAGTTTGTACAGAGAAACTCAAGCGGCGATAACTGGGGCACCTAGTTCTTAGGTGTATTCTTGAAAATACATTTTTATTTTCTTTCTTTCTTCCTTTCCTTTTGTGAAAACGTACATTCTCAATCCATTTCTTTGTTACCTTTCTTTCGCCATCTTTGATGTTTTATTTGAGCTTTATTCTTATCCATTGTTATGATCTTTTTGCAAACATGTAATGATTAACGAACTAATAAAACTTTCAGGAAAGAAGTTTTGCACATTACTCTGGAAAATTTCTAAATAATATAGGGACCTGAAACATGACTAATGTTTAGAACACGCCAATTTAAAAGTTGGAAATCTAGGAAGGAAGAGTCTAAATTAAAGACTATCCTTTCAAATTTTGTCGTCTAAACGTTGATTGAACAAAATGACAAGCTGTCGTGTTAATTACAAAGCTTAAATGAACAAGAAAGCAATGATCATCAGGCAATAGGAAGAGGTTACCTTGGAGAAAAGAGCCTTCACTTGCTCATAAGACTTTCGTACGACACCTTGAGAATGGTGTAGGAAACCAGAACGGCTCAGATCCTACATCCCCGAATTGTGATAAAAAAGGACAAAGGAAAAGCCACATATTTCTACCCTTAGATTACTGTGAGAGAATGATGGCACAAATCTTGGCGTCCCAGTGGATATAACTTTGAGGTTTACAATGGGGACAGTATGGCTAAATGTTTCTTCAGAAAAATCAGTCAAGCGAGAAGGCATTGTAGCACATCAGTCACAAAACCTTGATAAACTTCGAGTAGTGATAACCTAAGCGAGATCATTCTCGGAAAAATAAAATTCTGCATTCATGCAAACACCATTCACATATGTCTAGTTAGGAGCATTTGTTTCATTTTGATCATGTCATCCTAATCATTAGGCATAATTAGGTTCATAATACAGGTCTTATCTCCCTGAGATTACAGTGGAACAGACCAAAGAATTTCAGATCTTATCTCCCTGAGATTACAGCGGAGCAGATCAAAGATAGTAATCCTATCTCCTTGAGATTACAATGGAGCGGATTATAGGATCTTATCTCTCTGAAGTTACAGTAGAGTAGATCGCATCAGGTCTTATCTCTCTGAGGTTACAGTGGAGTAGACCGAAGAATTGCAGATCTTATCTCCCTGAGGTTACAGCGGAGCAGATCGAAGATATAATCCTATCTCCCTGAAGTTACAGTGGAGCGGATTAAAAATAAAGGATCTTATCTCTCTGAAGTTACAGTAGAGTAGATCGCATCAGGTCTTATCTCTCTGAGGTTACAGTGGAGTAGACCGAAGAATTGCAGATCTTATCCCCTGAAGTTACAGTGGAGCGGATTAAAACAAAGGATCTTATCTCTCTGAAATTATAGTAGAGTAGATCGCATCAGGATTTATCTCCCTGTGGTTACAGTGGAGTACATTGAAGCCAGTAATTCTATCTCCCCGACATTGCGGAGTGGGTCGAAGCGCCAATACCTTACCTCTTGAAGTTACAATAGAAGAGGATTGAAACTACAAGTCAGAGCTTTTTGAAGTGCAATAGATTGAAACGACAAGACAGTGGACTGGAATGAAGCTACCTGAAGAAGAAAAGCACCAAGGAGTCGAGACTCGACGAGACCGGGCAAAATTGGGCTTTCTTAGTCTTTGCTCTGTTATCGTTACACGACAACGAGCAAAGAGGGGCAGCTGTACAAGCCCAATCTGAACTCACCAGCCCAAACCCAAAACCCAACAAATACAAGCCCAACTACCAACACACTAACCCAATTAGCAAAATCAGAAACAAAACAATAAACCTAACCCTATGTGCGCCGCACCTAGGGTCGGCCACTTGACCTCCCTCTGCCATCGCTTTGTCCCATCGGCCACCTGCCCAGACCTACCGCCACTCCTCTGGTAGCCACCAACTCCGCCGCCCTCGTCACATCATCTGCAAAGAGGATGGCAAACACGCAAGGAAACAAAGAAAAACTTTTTTCTCTTCTTTCTTTCGGCTATAAAAAGCCGGATCTATTATGTAACGGGGGATTTTTTTTTTTCGATTCTAAATAGACAGTGGATTTACAAATATTACAATCTTAACAGAGGGAATATTTTAAACACTACTAACATCAGAGAATATCAAGAAATCGAAGAACAAAAACTGAAAAGAAGGTTGACCTATTTTTCTTTTTTTTTTCGATTCTGTTTCTTTCATTTTCATATAATAAAAGAGTAAAAGGAATTCGCCGGAGCCTCCGACGGTCGTGGATCCCTCACCGTCGCCGGAATCGGACCTAGAAGGAAGCCGAAAGCCTCCTCCCTTCGGTGTATCTACGTCTTGGTGGCATGGCCTTTAAAAGGCGTCTGAAGCCCGACTGAAAAATCCCCTCTGAGTGGTGGTGGCCACCGGTCCCGGTGGTGGAGCGATGACGGCAAGGATGGGTTTTTTGAAACCCTAGCAGAGCTCAAATAAGTAAAAAGGGAGGGGTGTTCTGAAATTTCGGAGGAAAATGAAGCAAAAAAAATGAATTTTTTATTTAAATAATGAAGTGAAACGGTGCCGTTTGGCACCTGGAGCACCAATGTCTAAACGGCGTCGTTCGATCGACTATACCCGCGTGTTGGCCCGACCCGACCCGGAGGATCCGCGTTTTTTTAGTTTTTGGATTAATTGCGCGCGCAGTCCCCCTGATTTTGCAATGTATTATAATTTGATCCTTTTTCGTTGTTTTCTCTTATTTTTAATTTAGCCCTGCAATTTTATTTTTGTTGTGAGTTGGTCCGCCGCTGCGCTGCATTTTGGGGGCTTTGGGTTATTTACTATTTTGATCCCCCTCTTTCGGCGCGTCACAATTTAATCCTCTTTACTCTTTTTTTTATTTCGATTTTTGCCCAATACTTTTGTTTTTATTGCTATTTAGTCCATCTGTTTTATTTTTGTATCTTATTTTTTTACTCATCTATTCATTATTATATTTCTATATTATATTACTATTTTTGTATTATTACTATTATCGTTATTATAGTTGCTCTTATATATACACGTATATTTTCTTTTATATATAAATATATTTTTCTATATATTTACATGCATACTTTTGTACTATACATACATATACACTTATTTTTATACTTTGTGCATGCATATACGTTCATAATAATCGTACATATTTCTAATTTTCGTAAATAGTACATATTTTTACATACATATATTTGTATTACTTCTATTTTCATAATTTTTATGTATATCTATACACATATATATTTTCATGAATATATACACATACTTATGCGTCCCTTTTTATATATATGTAAATCTCCACATATTTTTACATATGCATATAAATTCATATTTTTATATATTTTATAATACATACACGTATGTATACTTTCATATTTTATAATTCTCGCATACATACATACCCATATCTATAAATATTATAATGTTATTCATTAATCATTGTTTCATTTGATGGTAATTTATTCATTTATTTACATGCTCTTTACTATTTTACATAAGTGCTTTATTTATTTTATTTTATTTTATTTTATATTGTTTCACATGTTATTGAATTGTTTTTATTTATTTTATTTAGTTGTTATGGCCTGTATTATTTTTATATACATTTCCGTATCTATCATGGTATTACCACGCATATCGATAATGCAATTAGTTTCCACCCCTTTTTTTTATAACGACTATATATGTTGTTTTGCTCGGTATGACAAAATTTGTTTTTTTAAAAGGATGGCATTTCATGTTTAGATTCGTGAGGATCGTACCCTAACTTACTGGGTTTCAATTTTCACAATAAATCTAAATGCACGAATCCTTTTAAACTCAAATTTTAAATGATCTCGGGATAAAAATCGCGTCCTAACTTACTGGTCGTGATCTCGTTTTTTAAAAATCCGAGATGGCTAAAATTGTTTAGACAAGTATTTTCCATTCGCGTATCGGGAATTCGAGACATTGTGTCCTAACTTACTGGATATGATTCTCTTTCTCGAATAACGTGAAATATGTTTCTTTTCCAATTTTTTTTATTTTATTTTAACACGAGGATCGTATTTTAATTTTTCCAAGGTTCTCAATTTTTGACATTAAGACATTAAATAATCAACTAGGTACCAATTTTGGGCGTATCGAGGGTGCTAATCCTTCCTCGAGCGTAACCGACTCCCGAACCCGTTTTTCTGAATTTCGTAGACCAAAAGCGTTGTTTTAATAAAAATTAAATTGTTTATTAAAAACAACCACTTTTCGAGGTGACCCGATCACACCTCATCAAAAAAAGATTGGTGGCGACTCCCATTTTCGTTTCCTTTTTCAAAATCCAAGTCGACCCCGTTTTTATCCGAAAAATGGTGTCAACATGGCCAATGGGGTTAAGCTTTCCACTTAAGGGGTTTGTCGAGCTGTCCAGGGGAAAACACAGGGTTCTCATTTTTTCACTAACTTTCTAATTTTACCATTAAAAGGATGTGATCTTGTTTTGGGGATCCAATAGTTGTTATCCCTTGGGTCCATTATTTGGAACTTTTTTTCCTTAACCATGCAGTTCGAGTATTTGGGGCATCACCACACTCTTCAGGGGATTATTCTAGGGGGTATCCACTTACTGTCTAATAGTCAATTATCCAAGTGTTTAAGCATTGATGGCCAGGGACCTTATCCACTGCTGCTAACAACTTCTGAGCATATTGGTCTTACTTTGTCAAATTCTAAGTTGCAACCAGATATGCAAGTCTTGTTATCAGAGTTTGAAGATGTGTTTCAGTCACCCATTGGATTACCACCTACAAGGTTAGAAGATCACATAATTCATTTGGTGGATGAAGGGAAGGTTGTAAGGGTGAGGCTTTATAGGTATCCAGTGATCCAAAATGGAGAGATAGAGAAGCTGATTCAAGAAATGAAACAGGTTGGGATAATCAGGGATAGTAATAGCCCATTTGCATCTCCTATGGTCATGGTCAAGAAGAAGGATGAAAGTTGGAGGCTGTGTATTGACTGCAGATGGCTCAACCAACTCACCATAAAAGACAAATTTCCCATACCAGTGACCGATGAGCTTTTGGATGAATTAGGCCAGGCTACTGTTTTCTCTAAACTAGACTTGAGGTCAAGGTCCACCAAATTTGAATGTGGGACAAGACATCCAAAAAATAACTTTCAGAACTCATGAAGGGCATTATGAATTTATGGTAATGCCTTTCGGGCTAACAAATGCCCATTTGAGCTTTCAATCCCTAATGAATGTTGTTTTAAAACACTGTTCAGGAACTCAGTTTTGGTGTTTTTAATGACATCCTAGCCTACTCTAAGGATTAGATAGTACACCTACAACATTTGAGGCAAGTGTTGCAGTTGTTGAGGAGTAACCATTTATTTTCCAAAAAAAAACAAATGTCACTTTGGCACTTGTCAAGTGGAATATTTGGGCCATGTTTTTTCAGGTGGAACAGTGAGCATGGATTCTTCAAAGGTAAAGGGGGTTCTGACTTGGCCCTTACCATAATCTATTAAGGAGTTGAGGGGATTTTTGGGACTGTCAAGGTACTATAGGAGATTCATCAGGAGTTATGGTGTTAGCCAGACCACTCACCAATTTATTGACGAAAAATGTTACATGACAGTGGAATTAGGAGATGCAAAAAGTCTTCCAACAACTTAAAGAAGCTATATGGCAGGCACTTGTTTTAACTTTGCCTGATTTTCAAAAATATATATATTTTTGTGGAGATTGATGCTAGTGGTGTGGGAGTTGGGGTAGTAGTTTAGCAGCAAGGGAGATCAGTAGCCTTCTTCAGCAAGGCTTTGGGCATCAAACATCAAGCCTTGTTCATTTACGACAAAGAAATGTTAGCAGCCCTTGTAGCAGTGAAGAAATGGCATCCATATCTGGTGGGAAGGCATTTTGTAATTAAAACATACAATCAAAGCTTAAAATTTGTCTCGAGTAGCAGGCGATCACCCCTTTTCAACAGAGATGGGTTGATAAAATGTTGGGGAATAATTACTCCATTGTGTATCAAAGGGGAAATAAATATTATAGCTGCTCCAGGAAACCAAGTGATGAAGGGACTCAATTGTTTCAGTGTCCAGGCAACAGTACTATAGTTTGGTCTGATCTGCGGGAACAAATCATTGAAGGTGGCCAGAATGATCATGCGTTGCAGAAACTATGTCAGAAAGTGCAACAACAACCTCATGACTATCCTAAATATTTTGGGATGGCACAGTTCTTCGAAGGAAAAATAATGTGGTTGTAGGGAATCAATTAGAATTAAGACTATCTTTCAGCTTTTCCATGGTGAGACAATTGGGGGGCATTCTGGAGTGCATGCTACAAGGCAGAGGATATCAAGTTTTCTCTACTAGAAAGGGATTTCAAAAGACATCAAAACTTGGGTACGTGAATGTTTTACATGTCAGAAGTGTAAAAGTGACAATGCTGCCTATCCTAGTCTGTTACAACCATTATCCACTCCTAGCAGCGCATGGGTTGCTATCAGCCTCAATTTCATTAAAGGGTTGCCAAAATCTAAGGGGAAGAAAACTATATTGGTGATTGTAGACAGATTGACCAAATATGGCCATTTTATTGCTCTGACACTCCTTTACATTGCCACCACAATAGCTCAGGTCTACTTGGACTAGATTTATAAACTACATGGAGCTCCCGAATCTATTGTTTCAGATCGAGATAGGGTTTTTATCAGCCACTTTTGGCAACAACTCTTCAAACACCTTGGCACCAAACTTCATTTGTCAACTGCATACCATCTACAAACAGATGGGAAAACAAAGGTTCTAAACAAGTGTTTAGAAGGCTACCTCAGGTGTATGACAGGAGAGAGGCCCTCAGAATGGTCTACTTGGTTGCCCTTGGCAGAATGGTGGTACAACACTACATTTTAATCAACCATTCAAACAACTCCATATGAAGCTTTGTATGGGCAGGTACCTCCTATTCATCTACCTTACTTGGCTGGATCATCACTTGTAGCGAAAGTTGACAAAAGCCTTCAGTATCGAGAAGACCTTAGGAAGTTGCTCAAGTTCCATTTAAAAAGGGCACAAGAAAGAGTGAACTAGTTCGCAGATTGAAAAAGATCGAACCGATAGTTTGTAGTGGGGGACTTGGTGTATTTAGGACTTCAGCCTTATAGGCATCATTCCTTGAGGAGAATGAGGAATCAGAAACTCTCTCAAAAGTATTTTGGGCCTTATCCTGTGGAGGCCAAGATAGGAGAGGTAGCTTACAAATTAAAACTACTGATGGGAGCTCGAATTGACTCAACCTTCCTTGTTTCACAACTCAAAAAACACATTGGCTTAGCAACTTGTACGCCTAATTTACCTCCTGTGGAATCAGACGACTCTATCTTGAAGGATGACTAAGAAGGGTAACCAAGCTGTAACTGAGGTACTTGTTGAATGGGCTGATACATTTCCGGAAGACGCTACTTGGGAAGTCTGGAGCACTCTTCTACAACAATATCCAACCTATGATCCTTGAGGTCAAGGATCATCTTTACGAAGGGAGTATTTGTTATGGAAGGGACCATCTTTTCTGTTTTCTATTTTCTTTAAGTGTTTTGTAAAACGTTGCGTTCTATTTATTTTAGTTGTAATTACACGGGGTTGTTTAGGGAGGAGGGTAGAACTATTAGATGCAACATTTTGGTGTTTAGTCTTTTAATTGAAACGAGTCGTTTTGGGAACACCTGGGGTTGTTGCCAGGCTTTCTCTAGAACAGTTACATACTAAAACAGAAGGTAAGTGCAAATGAAGGTTATGGCATGAAAATTTCGTTTTTCTTTTATCCCTTTTCTCTCTTTTTTCTCTCATTCTTCTTCAAATCTTTCTCAGAGTTATTTACTCCTACCGTTTCATTTTATTGGGTTCATTTGGGAATTTTCATTACACGAAGGAAGGAGGCTTAGAAAGGCAATGGGATTAGAGGAGAAGATGAGGCAGCGGAGAAGGGCAATCGTTAAAGCCAAAATTCAAAATAGTTGAAACAAATTTGCAAATGGTTTTCCATTTTTTTAAGGTTGAAAAGTAGATATTCAAATAGCTTATTAGTAACATGACAAATTTATAAACGGTTTCATGAAAATAGATTTGGATACTTTCCCAATTCTTTAAACTTAAAATACATTGTGGAGTTTTTATGTTGTGTGTGTTTATCCTTCAATATATCTTGCTTCACTCATCTTGATTTGAAACTTGAAACAAAATGTGCTAGTGCTACTTGCATATAGTTAGTTGCAACTCAAGACCTCATACGCTAGAAGCTTGTTGAATTAAGTGAAATTCTGTAATTGAATTGCTTATGAGATGAAAGGATAATTAATCTCGAGCTCTTATATGTTGGAAATTTGATGAATTAAGTGAAAAGTCTGTCTTGAATTGCTTAAGAGGTGAAAGAAAGATTGATCTCGAGA
Source organism: Gossypium hirsutum (assembly GCF_007990345.1). Lineage (NCBI taxonomy): Eukaryota > Viridiplantae > Streptophyta > Magnoliopsida > Malvales > Malvaceae > Gossypium > Gossypium hirsutum. The sequence continues at coordinate 13,682,790 of NC_053433.1, forward strand.
CTCCATATACTAAATAGCTCCAATTACACTTACTAGAGAGTAAGGGTGAGGGCATTTATTAAGTTAATGAACAATAGATCTTGGTGCTCTATTTTGACTGCTTGGGAGGCTCATATCAACTTAAATGGTGTGAGGACTCCTAATCTAGAAACCAACTGTTCAACTGTACTATTAATTATGATAAGTTGATTAATGTTAACTTAAAACCCATCAATGCAATTTTTAATGGAATGGATTCTCAAACGTTCAGTCATATTTCCAAGTATATTATTGTTAAAAAAGCTTGGATTATCTTTGAGACTATCCATAAGGGCACAATTAATGTTAAATAATCAAAACTTTAGATATTGACATGGTTGGAAATTAAGCCTCACTTTAGTGTTATTTTTAAGAAGTATTTTTGGAGAGAAATTAAAATTTTTTTGCTTCCGTCAAAAGTACTTTTAGGCCAAATATTGGGATTTGAAAAATATTTTTTTTTTTTTTGCTAAAAAACATCTTGTTTAGCAATGCTTTTGTCTCAAAATTATTTTTTTGAAGGAATGGTAAACTGATCCTAAGAATACTAGATGAGGATTTGCTATTTGAGTTCTATTGTGTCACATTACAAACCATGAATTTACTCATGGTGAAACAGTATTCTAACGTCAAGCTAGTTAGAAAAGTATTGAAGTCTTTACTTAACAATTTATGTTTCGCTTTTAACATATTATGAAAATAAAAAAGCACAAGAATATTTATGATTGAAAGTGAGGTTGCCAGAAATTAAATTGAATCACAATCCAACCAAGAAATTATTGAAAAAAAAGAGTATAGTAAAGAAAACGAAATTCATCATTCATAATCTTTGTTAATATTTTATTTATTTTCACTATCCAATTTTCCTCAAGTATCTTCTCCTCATTATCAAACAATAAAAAGAATTCAATTTATAATTATTTAATTCTGTATTTTTATAAATAAATAATCAGAATTGAATCAACATATACTGATAAATCAATAGCAATGATTTTTAAAAAAAAATAAAATTTATTATTAATGTTTGGTTGATGAAAATTAATATGTATGATCATTTCAATTCCAATTCCAATTCCAATTCCAATTCCAATAATTTGGTTGGTATATATTCTAACATGGTAATAAATTTCTTTAAAAAAAATAGAATTTTAATTTTGTTTTCCACCCCTATAAGGAACTGTGACTGAAATTGAGTTTGGGATTCTGGGGAAAGTAGTTCCAACTCAACTCCACTCCACTCCACTCCACTCCACTACTCAAGTTTGTTTCTCACTCTCACTTTCAAACTCCAGGTTACTTCTTTCGTATCTCTTCACTCTCTTTTTCTTGGATTTTCTTCTTATTAAATGCCATTCATCGTTTTTTCAAGACAATCTTAGGGTTTATTACATTTTTTCAAATTCTAGTCATTTTTACCTTCAATTTTCTTTTCTTTTCCCTTCAACCACCATTTCTCTTCCAATCTTTCCCATCTCCTAACTTTGTTTCAATTCAATATCAGATCAGTGAGTAACACTTTTTAAAATTGTAGAAAGAATTGTTCGGTTATGTCTCTGGAAATCTTTCCCATTGTCCTCAACTGTTTTTTTTTTTGAAAATTTTATGTCTATATTAGTTTTGTGGAAATGCTTATTTAGAAGGGATTTTTTTAATATGAAATAGTTCTGCAATTAATTTTTATTGTGGAATTGAAACAGTTGGAACCAAAATTGCTTGTTTTTGATGCATTTCAAGGCTTAAAACATGTCAGTTGATCCCAGTGGACAATTGAATTATGTCGACGATGAAGCTTCTACGGGCTCCGGTGATGATGTTAACATGCTAGAAGGACGCAACAAGCGTCAATCCGTGACACCATCAAGTTCTGGTCGGCGGAAGAGAAGTCGTAAAGCTACCGGGGATGCCATAGTGGATGCTATGCTAGAAATCGCGGCCGCTTCAAAATTGAGGGCGTCGGCAATTATGAAGAACGAGGACCGGTTTTCTATAAGCAAGTGCATAAAGGTGTTAGATGAGATGCAAGGTGTTGATCAACGGATTTACTTTCTTGCTTTGGATTTGTTTGAGAACCCCAATGCTAGAGAAATATTTATATCTCTTAGGAGTGATAAAAGGTTGCCATGGTTGCAGCGCAAGTGTAGTTCTATGCCTAGTTCACAGATGAAATAGTTAATGACATTATTACTTTGTGTACCTTTTAGTCTCGTCTTTTGGTTTTGGCATGTATGGTACCTTGAATTCATGGTTGCTTGATTTGGATTAATGATCTTAAATGATTGTTAGTGGTCTATTCCATGTCTTTCTGTTTTAAAAAACATAAAGTATTGCTTGGTTATGTGGATTAGTTTCTTTTCCGAGTTTTTCGTTTTTGCATTGCATTACACAGGCTTCATTTTATTTTATTTCACAGATATGTCAACTTGCATGGATGACCTCGATATAGAATTGGACGAGATGGAACTAGTTGCAGCAGCTGCTGGTTACTATTACTATAATAGCATAACTAGGCAAACCCGTTATGCTTCATTACCTAGTGGAAGTGGTTTTATGAATGAGGTGCTAGAAGGACCTGATGATCTTTGTCGAGAGATGCTCCGGATGGATAAACATGTTTTTCACAAGCTATGTTACACTCTTCGACATAGAGGTATGTTACGTGATACAGCTGGTGTTATGATTGAGGAGCAGCTGGCGATTTTCTTAAATATTGTGGGTCATAATGAACGTAACAGAGTAATCCAAGAGAGGTTTCAGCATTCGGGTGAAACCATAAGTCGTCATTTTAATAATGTTTTGAAGGCAATCAAGTCGCTTTCGCGGGAATTCTTACAGCCCCCGGATTTCAGTACTCTGGAAATTCTTAATAATAATCGATTCTCCCCATATTTCAAGGTTTTTATCTCTAACACTGTTTCCTTTCTTTTCATTCCATCTCCATCATTGGTGATTCACTTAACTTTTGTTCACTCAGGATTGTGTTGGTGTCATAGATGGAATGCACATCCCTGCACATGTCCCAGCAAAAGATCAGTCTCGTTTTCGAAATAGGAAAGGTGTTCTATCACAAAATGTTTTGGCAGCCTGCACATTTGATCTACAGTTTATATTTGTTTATCCAGGTTGGGAAGGGTCTGTCGCCGATTCACGAGTTTTAAGAGCAGTCTTAGATGACCCTGATCAGAATTTTCCTCCGATTTCTCAAGGTTTTATGTTCCACCTTTTTCTTTCTGTAGAAGTAGGGGTCTGGGATGGGCTCTATGCTTCTCAAACTGAAATATAAGCTGCAGGTTGAAATTGGATGAAATTACGTTTGCCACTTTTCTATTGAATAAATATTATATATAATGATAAGGTTATACATATGTGTTACATTATTTTTGTTACATAATTGTAAGATAATTTTCTCTTTTTATTTTTCATTTTCTTGGCCTGAAGTTTTTATTTATCCTGCGGTCATTTGGTTGGAAGTGAAACTAACATACCCTGGATTTTTGCTCACAGGAAAATATTATCTGGTTGATACTGGTTACTCCAACATGGAAGGATTTCTTGCACCATATTTGGGAGTTCGGTATCACCTACATGAATATAGAGGTGCCAATCAACTACCCAGAAATGCAAAGGAGCTCTTTAATCATCGGCATTCTTCTCTTAGAAATGTCATACAGAGGGCTTTTGATGTGCTGAAAACTCGATTTCCTATTCTCAAACTAGCCCCACAATATGCCTTCCATATCCAAAGGGACATAGTTATAGCCGCATGTGTTCTACATAATTACATCCGACGTGAGGAAAGACTCGATTGGTTGTTTTCTAGCATTGAGGGGGCGACAGTGGATGAATTGCCTGATTTCAATGAGCAACCTGAGCTGCAGTTTGCTTCCTCGTATCAGGAACAAATTGCTTCATCTTTACGAGAATCAATAGCAACAGAAATGTGGAATGATTTCTTAAATAAATGGGATCAGTGGTGATCATTAGCTAGCAAAATTTAGAAAGATTATAATAGTCGTATGCATTTTCATCCGTTTTGCTTCCCTTCCGTTAGTTGTGTGCATTATTGAATTACCTTATTAGTTGCTGATCCCATGCAGTGCTGAAATTGGTAGTAGTTTTCTTCAAAGGTTAACAGCAGTGGAACGATCGAGGCATTAACTGGCTTCTGCCTGCAAATTTCAGTAAGCTTTCATGCACTATGTGGATGGAATCTAGTAGTGGTGGATTGTGGACTTAGCTGCTGCTTTATTCTTCTTTAGTAGTGATGGATCTAGCTAAAGAATCGAGATTTCTTCTTCCAAAACCAAAACCAAAACCAAACAAACCCTTTTTGACTCTCGTTAATCACTTAGAGAGATAAAAAGGGTTTGTTATATTGAAATGGATGATGGTGTATGTATAATTTGCACAGTTTGGAATCTGCCCAACTTTTGAGTGGCTGTATTTACTTCATTACTTCACCTAATAATTTAATTCATCAATAATGTGTAAAGTGGTAAGTCATTGTGAATTAAAGGGAGGCTTTTTGTAAAATGAAAATATCAATACCCAACTTAAACCCAACCTACCAATGATAACAAATTATTCAACTTGGAAAAAGCTTAAATGTATATAAATATTTTTAAAATAAGATAAATCAAACCAAAATAATTTGGTTGAAAGTCGTTGCTTTTATATGAAATAATTAACATATTTAATAATTTTATTTATTGTGTTCTAATGGTAAAATTATGGAACCAATTTCAACTCTCAATTATCAAATAAATATTAGACGATATCGCCGGATATCCGAATTCGACTAATTTAGTTTCCTACAAGATTTCAATACAATCTTTAACAATTAAAGCTATGCTTTAACTATCAAACCTACTTCTCAATTTTGGTTAACATTTATACAAACTAATAAATAACTAACAAATATCAATAAATAATTCCTAAAATTAAATAGAATGTTTAATAATAATTTTAAATATGTTTAAAAAAATTTTATCTTAAAAATATATATCTCATTTAATATCTTATTCTCTTAAATCTCATGTAATCATCAGAATTTTTAAATTTGTAATTATCTTTTTATTATTTGATCAATTTAATTAGTTACATTTTTTTAACAAAAAATTAATTAATATTTATATAATTAAAATAAATATTATGATATGAATTTATTTTGTAATATGACATAATTATATTTAGTACATATTATATAATATAAAATAATATATACATATTTAAGGACATATAATATATTAATTGTTATATTATCAAATTCTGAATGTAAAATAATTATTATAACATTATGATATTACATTTTACATTTTTCTATTAACTGTATGCAACCTAAACCTTAAACATGTAACTAATTGTATATAGGTTAGGCTCCTCCGTGATATCAACTAGACTCACTCTCACTTAAAAGAATTTTTTTTGGCCAGCAAATCCTAATTTCAAATAAATCACTCTTCCTCATTTGTTTCTTTTTTCTTGCTTTCTTTATTAGTGAAGAGGATCTTTGAGAAAGCTCTTTGGCCAATTTAGTAGAATTTGACATATTGATTGCACCCTAACGTGTATGCGATGGGAAGCATAAATTTGCAATTAAATATATGAATATGAAGTGCGATATCTACAAGTATACAGATCAAATTGTAATATATTTAGTTTACAATGAAATACATGAAAAGTATTTCGAAGATCGTACCTAAAGGATTGCTTTATTGGAGAAAATTATTACTAAATTAATCACCTGAAAATAACTACTAATATAATCGAGTTACAAATTAGTAGTGCTGGTTCAAGATTGAGATAACAATAAAACTAATTAAATTAACTAATCTAAACTAACCTATTGGAATTTCCTATTCCTAGTTTCAACTAGAGGTGTGCATGGGCCGGGCGGCTCGGCCCGGCCCGAAGGCCCGCCCGAAAAATGGGAGGGTTTGGGTAAAAATATAGGCCCGAAAAATGGGCTTGGATAAAAAATGAGGCCCGTTTAGAAAATGGGCCGAGCTTCGGGTAAGATTTTTTGGCCCGGGCTCGGCCCGGCCCGGCCCGATTTTAATATTAAATTATTTTTAATTTTTTTTTAATTTTAAGTAACTTTAGTATTTTACTTTACTCTTTTTGTTGTTTTTAATGTTATTTTAATATTTTAAAACTTTTGTTATTAATATAATTTAGTTCTTAATTTAATTTTAATATGTTTCAATTTTTCAATTTTAATATAATTACTTTTTATTTTATTTTTAATTTATGTATTATTTTAAGAATTATTTTAGTCTTATTTTTTATTTGTTTTTTGTTTTAATATTTGTTTTTATGTTTTAAATGTATTTGATTTATTATATTTTAAAGTTTTTTATTTAATAAAAAAAACAAATTTTTTAATATGGTCGGGCCCGGGCCTTGAAAACTGGCTGAAATTTTTTTATGGGTCCGGCCCATGCACACCTCTAGTTTCAACGATGCGAGCTCCTAGCCTAGAATTGATTGAATCCCTAATTGTCAATTAAGCCACTAATTACCCTTAACTAATAATATCTTTTGGTCTCATCCTCGCTAAGAGTTACTATCCACGATACCTTTCAGTCCCACCTAGGCACATTGCTACTCTTTCGGTCTCATCCTTTAGCACAAGTCTCCTAAAGGCTTATCCAACAAGATACATTTTCAGTCTCACCTATCTATATTTTCTACTAGGGTTTTCAATCCTAGTATACTAGGTTCTTTGGCAGACTTGATAAATACCCAATTTTAGATAATTAATTACTTAATCGAGTAATTAGTTAAGCAACCAAATCATGCAAGATATGTATAAAAGCAAAGGTTGTATTCCAATATTTATACAAACATTCAATTAATAAAAGAATAGGGAACGAGAATCATGAATTGATCAATATAAAAGAGCGTTTCTGGAATAATCTCCATTGGCAATCGTCTCACTTCGGAATAGAAGAGTTCCGCTTAAGAAAACAAGAAAAGAAAAACTAAGCTAAAGAATGGAAAACAAAAATTTTAAGAATGAAAATCTAATCCCCTCAATTGTGGTTACAAGGTGAGTTATATAGGCTAAAATCGAAGTACTAAGATGCCCCTCTAATTAGTACAACAATTAGGGCTTTTAACCCAAAAAAGACTCTGAATTGCCCTTTTAAAACGTAGGTGTCGTAATTGTGGAACCATCACGATGTGGAGCACTTGCTCATTGCGATGTCACATACAGTTTGTGGCTTTTCTTTGCTACGATCTTTGATGTTACGACTTTCATAGCCTGATGTCACGACATTTACTCTCATATCGTTCTGAAGGCTATTTTCAAGTTGATCTTTGATGTCACGACATCCATGCTTCGTTGTCACGACTTTGGTAGTAGTTTCAGCCCGACTTTGTATCTTTAACTCCTGATTCATCCTACATAAGCACATAACTTTATTTAAGCATCAAAATATCATAAAAAACTATTAGAAAGCATAAATTACTACTTCAATTGTAAAAACATAAATGAATAATAAAATGACTTGATTTATCTATTAAACATGCTAAAATTATGTGAAAAGGGATGTAAATAATAGTGTAATTCGTGACAGATCACATTTGACGATGTTATTTCCGGCCAACATGCCAAATGAAATTTGATATGTAACCTATATACAATTATATAATGTACATAACTAGTATACTTTAATGATATAATAATTGTATATATCATAGTATACCATAAAATTAGTTACAATTTAATGTATGTTATTTTTATAATATAATATGTACTAAAGATAATTATGTCACATTACAAAATAAATTCATATTATAATATTTATTTTAATTATATAAGTATTAGTTAATTTTTTGTTTAAAACATTTTAACTAATTGAATTAATCAAATAATAAAAGGGATAATCACAGATCTAAAAATTTTGATGATTTTATTTCATTGTTTAGTTAGGTTTATGGATACAAAAGAATAAGATTCAAGAGAAGCTCCATGAGATTTAAGAGAATAAGATATTAAATAAAATATATTATTCTAACAATTTTTAAACATATTTAAATTTATTATATTAATTATTAATTATTGAATTTATTTTTATTATTAATTAAAATATTTAATTTTAGAAAAAAATATTTGTGTTGATATTTATATGTTATTTACTAATGGGATAAATCTCAAAATTATATATGAACTTTGATTTAGTGTGCAATTGTATACATGAACTTTAATTTGGTGCAATTATACATCTGAAACTCTAATTGTGGTTCAAATGTATACTTGAAACTTTAATTTTGATTTAATCATACACGTTTAAAGAAATAAATACATCAATTTATTTTTATATTAGATAAATATAATTATTTATGTATGCAATATATAATTATAAAATGATGTTATATTAATAATTTACAAGAATTGGATCAAATCAAAATTTTATGTATAAAATTGCACAAAATCAAAGTTCATGCATATAATTGCACATTAAACCATAGTTCATGTACAATTTTAATATTTATCCCTTTATCAATTTGTGCAACTTGAAGACTAGCACTGATGGTCAAAGTATAGTTTTAGTTGTCAAAGATCATGTGTCGGAAGAAAAATTTTAGATATTTTGAAACCAGTTATGCATAGTTGAATATCTAAGGGGGTTTATCTGCATCCGCTCCAAATCCACATTGGATAGCAATTTTATTATTTGAATATGATCCCGAATTTGCAATCCGATTACCATTTTAAGTATGATTGGTTAAATTTGATAATTTCAAACTCATCGTAATTATGTAACACCAACGAGATATGAGAAATAATGAAAATAAGAAAAGAAAAATAAATAGCCAAAATTTTTATAAAATATAATATAACTTTTTCAAAAAATATAATATGTACTTAATGTGGCTAGGACTTTAAAAAAATGAGAGTTATTGTAATAGTGTTTGTTATTTAATATATTCATGTTACATTCATTTTATTTTTCATATCATGTTTATATTTTAATAATTTTTGTAGGTTCATAATATTGTAAATATATATTTATTGGTAAAAATTGTAAATATATTTTTACATTTAGATTATATCATCCATTAATGATTAAAGATTGGAATAATTAATTAAAACAATTATCTTAACTGAAGTGCTAAATCGATGATTTTTTTTTAAATGACCAAAATAAGACAAACCTTATTTTAGAGTGAACATGAGTGTAGTTTGCCCTAGAAAAAGGTAAAAAGACCTCTTATGCCCCTCTCAATTTTGATATTAAGTAAATTGGTCCCTTTAAAAAAAACTAGAGCAATTTAGATATTTTTTTCGTCAATTATACATATTTTTATTGAAATAATAACAAATTTAGATCTCAAAGTTTACACATTTTATCAATTTGGTCTTAATTTTAACAAATTTAGACAGTAGCATTTACAAATTTCGTCAAATTGGTCTCGGTTTAACAAATTTAACCTACAAAATTAGTACATTATGTCAAAATTTACACAAGATATTTAAACATCGAATGCTAAATTTATTATTATATCAATTAAAAAGAATACATTAACGTCATTATTAATCGAAATTGATAGAAATTAAATTGGTATAGCAGTTTGATGAATTTTGAAATGTGTTTTTACCTAAAAATGTATTAGATTATGCCTTCTAATTGAATGGAGATAGGTTTAATGGTAAGTTACAGATATGGATTTCAATCTCCCATGATATTGTAAGTAAAAAGAAGAAACAGTCAATACCATTACATTGGTAATGGAGATCCCTGTTTTTTTTTCAAAATTAAAAATACTTTAACACTGTATGGTTTTGGTAGAAATTCTTTTTGAAGTTGATAGAAATCAATAATGCCTGTCATTTATTTAGCGGACAAATCAGTAAAGCAGTTTCCCCGTGAATCCATTGAAAGAAAGTCCTAAATCAGCCATCCTTATCCGCGCTAAATTTCTTTACCTTTTCTTTTCCATTAGTCTCCAAAACAAAATTGATCATCACCTCTCTTAGATGACCTCTTCTGTTTACATTTTCCTTCTCATCTCCCTAATCTTAACATCACTCACCAACGGAGTGCTGGTTTAATCCAAACCACTTGCAAAACCACCAAGTATGCTGACCTTTGTGTCTCCATCCTCCACTCCGATCCTACCAGTCTGAATTCAGACACAAAGGGCCTGGCCCTGATCTTGATCCGAGTTGCAACGGCTAATGCCACGGCAACATCGACTTTCTTATCATCCCAATTGCTTACTACCACAAATGACACTACCCTAAAGACAGTTCTAAAAGAATGCTCCCACATGTACGCTTTTTCCGGTGATGCTCTTCGAGCTTCGGTTCAAGATTTTACCTCGGAATCCTATGATTACGCCTATATGCATGTTATGGCTGCCGCCGATTACCCGAACGCTTGCCTTAATGCGTTCAGAAGGTATCCGAAGCTGATCTATCCGCAAGCAATTGCAAGTAGGGAAGATGAGTTGAAACATATTTGTGATGTGGTATTAGGCATGATTGATCATCTTGGTTTTTAACTTTATTTGGTGGTATTACAACTTTTTGATGCAAAATTTCCCTTACTTTTAAATCATTGTTTCATATATATAGTAATTTATTGATTTGGTTGCTATTGATGACTATGAACAATTGTGAGCCAGTGCTGGGTAAATTAATATTAATATATTTGCATTATAGGTTAAAGATCTAGGGGCTTTTCAATAATGTAATTAGGTAAAGGATGAATTTAGTGCGCAAAAAAGACGATGGGGACACATTCTCTGCTTTGACTAATGAAAAAAATAATAACGTGGCTTTTATAAGAATGTAATATGCTGTTTTCAACTAGCAAGTCAGTGGGTTCCACTTGAAAAAACAAAATACTGAATTTGGTTTGATTATTATGGGTTCAAATATTAGACTCCATTAGTTCATTTCTTTTAGTAGTATTGGAATATCTAAATTGGAACGTGATCTTATTCTTTACAAGTTTTAAACCCTTAACCCATCAATTTTCCTTTTCTTTTTGCTCACTTATTCTTCCCACTGCCACATCGGTTTTTTCTCTTGATGTCAGCCTTCTTCAACAAAATAGGTTCCATGACTTATACTAGTTGCCTTTTACTTTCAACAACCACCACGATTTGCTCCTGCCTACTGCACTGATTGCCTTTTCTCGTTGTTGCCATAATGCCAGTTATATCAATTTTGAAGGGTTGTAAATTAGCTTCTATTTTCCTTCATATTGCTACCCTTTTAAACATATTTTATTACTCCGATTAATACCCTTAAATTGTCCATCATCTCTTCAAAGTCACTTTCGCTTTCTTTACTTCTTATTGCTGTCAATTGCTCCAACGCATGAGGTAAACGAATTGTCAAAAGCGGAGGTCGTCGAGGATTGATCGTTTCTAAGCAACTAACGCTTAGAATTACAGTTTTTGTTAGCTAAATCACTTGCTTAGGTGATTGAAATATTTAGTTGATGGTTGATTTATGATTTATTTGATTATATGTTAATTATTAATGATTTGATATGTATGACATCTTTATTCATTTTTCGGAAAATTGTTTAAATGAAAATATGTTATTAAAGCAAATGATTAAAAAAAATTATTTATATTATTTAATAAATAATTGAATCGTTAATTATTAATAACTATTCTTGTGAATGTTATTAGAAAGCTAGTCAAGTATAATTGACATGCCATAGAATACATGAGTTCATATAGTGTTATGCGAGTTTCTTGATACTTCTGAGAGTATTGTATCGTAGAGTTTTGTGCATTTACGGGGTTTGGTTAGCTAAGTCGTGTTTTACATGCACTAAAACATTAATTGTTAAATGTTTTATCGTACCGTTGTGTTATGCACACACTCAGAGTCTGGATGAGTCGTTGTGAATTTCCATTGTTACTTGTGGTCAATGGCTTAAAAGTTAAAAAGGCTAAAAGATTAAAAAATAAAAGTGTAAATGTTTAAGGGGATTATCGAATGAGATGTTGTAATATCAACTCATGTTTGTGTAGTTAGCATCTTCTATTCATATGTTATTATATTGTTGGCATAGTTGTAAAGGTGGACTAAGTGCAGGTAAATATTTGGACTATGTTATGAGTTGTTTGATTTATGTTTTAATCATAAAATCAATTTTAACATAGTATATTAGACTTTAGTAGAACATCACTGAGCCTTGTAAGTTTAAAGTATTGGTTAAATTTTTCGGGCGTAGGTAATATTTGGATTGAAGAATTAACGATTGAGCAATACGATCCATATTTCATAAAACTGTTATCACTTAGATTTATCTTTGCCATCTACTTAGGTTGTCGCTTTTATACGGATTAACTGTTTAGTCATTTGATTGAGTTGTGTTAATTAATTTTAATTTCTTTTATATATTTAGTTTTTTATAAGCATAATATTTATTAAATGATTATTTGTTTTATTTTAATTGAATGGTTGATTGAGCGAGAACTACTGTGAAGTTCCAAATTCGTCTGCGTTTCTGGGCTAATTTTGGGGTGTTATACAATCTCTATAACAACATTTCATTATAATAGCCAAATTTGTTGTAGAACTATTTTTTTTATGTTTTATTTCTTCTCTCTACAATGACTTTTCATCTATAACGACAATGACCATAAAATATAAAGTAAACTCTTATTAAATTAGGTTTTTTTTAATTTTATAAAAACCTCGTCTCAAATTTTAATAAAATAAATTATATTTCTAAGTAAAACATAAATAATAAATTTTAGAAAATTTTTAAATTTTATATAAAAATATAAAAATATTTTATTAAATTAAAATATTTTTGAATAAATAGAATTGCATTAGTGAATTTTATTAAAACTACATTCTAAATCTAATTAATAATATTAATAAGATATTATAATTTTTAAATTGAAAATTAAAAAAATTCCAATATGATGTTATAAGTGTGTCAAATGTTATTATATACGTATATAACAACCAACTTTCTAGGACGTCCAAAATTCTGATAGACAAATATAATTGTAATAGAGAAAGTTGATTGTATATTTCTCACTATTACCTCTTCTATTTTTTTTTTTGAAATCGTATCCAAGTTTTCTTTATAAATTTTCAAACCAAAAGAATTGTGTAAATTTTATTTTCTAAAAACTATCCATTTTGAAGACAAATCTACACTCTTCTTTTTTTTATTTTTATTTTTGGTAATTAATTGGTACTTAACCAGTGGAAAGTTTTTATTTCACAAGTGAGGTAAAATTTTGTCACATGTCTGATTAATTTAATTTTTAATTTTTTAAATACAACTTAAAAATATATGACAAAATCTTAACCTCACTTGTGAAGTTAAACTTTTCCATCCGTGGTGCACGGAATAATTATCCATTTTTATTATTAAAGTTATATATTATATATAATGTATAACGTCCGAAAAAGCCTAAAAAGCAGTCCCTAAAATTGGACAGAAAAACAGGCATTAAATAGGGCTCCAACGCTGCCTTGGACATTATTTTGGGTTTTGACCTACATTTTGACACTTTTAAAAAATTGAGCCTAACTTGAAAACTGGACTTTACTTTAAACTGGACAAAAGACTGCATTAGACTTTGGGCCCAAACAACAGCAGTAGTTAAAAATTACTTAAAAAATTGATTTTATTTTTAAAATAAAATTTTAATTTTGTTTTTCAGACTGAAAACTCGTACGTGTCATCCCAAAATTTGAAAATAGAACATCGAATTAAACCAAATTTGGACTTGCCATTTTTAACATTCAATTTTCCAAACAAGGTGTCATTTAGTCACTAAGATTAGGAAAGAAATTCAATTTAGTCCTTTTTTTCAACATCAAATTTTTAACTTGGTTTTAAAAAAAAATTTGACTTTGCACGAAAAATCATATAAAGCTCACTTGTGGATGAGTTTAAAGCCCAATAAATTCTGAAACTTATTCCATTAGACCCTACTCATTTACTTGTGAAATGGAAATAAACCTCCTTACCAGATTATTCTTTATTCTTATTTACCTTAAAATTCTCTAGTTTCAGCTCAAATTAAGGATGCATTCATCTATAATACTTGCCATTTTAATGAAATTAGCTGGATTGATTTCAACATCTTTCAAATTTACCTGGCAGCTTTATCAATTGAAAAGACATTCAAATCATAAAATTAATTTACGATAAATTTATTAAAAATGTGTAGAAATAAATGCGTGTAGGCAAAAATGAGAAACAGTATGAAAATTGAGATAGAAAATGCAAGGTGAAATGTCATAGTTTGGAAAGTACAATAGTTGAGATTTGGTTGGGGGGGGGGGTTTCGGGGTGCATATTGTTGTCAGTGGGACTTTGTTATCAAGCTGTCCAACCATTACCATAAAGACACACACCCAACATTAAGTACATTTGCTCTTCTTGCCTTTCATTATTTACAACCTTTTGTAAATCCCTTCAATTTTCTTCAGCAAATAATAATCAACTAAATTCATTAATTTTTTTTAAAATGCCCTTTCTATTTAAATTATTATATTAGGACATTTTTTTAAAATAATTCTGGATTAATTGATTAGGTTAATTTTATAAAAAATTTTACTCTAATATTTTTCATTTTTGGTGTCACATCTTGTGGAAATATAACTTACAAAAAAAAGTCTTTATATAAATCTCAAAGTTTCATTTCCCTTATTTTCTTAAACGATGTGGGATATAAGTATATATAGACTCATAATCCATCCATTTGTAGATTATTCCTAGATAATGTAAGATTACTTACTCTTTTAACTAAATATATAAGATTAAATGCTACATTTAATTTTTAAAAATAAAAGACAAAACTTTGTACATTAAACTCTAACAAAATAAAACATTATAAATTCTTATACAAAAATTATTTTTGTACAAAAAGTCTAATACTACAAATTCTTTTATTTTATTTTTTATAGGAAGAGGAAGGGGCTTGTCTTTCTTTTTTTGTTGGATTTTTTTTTACGACAATAATATTTGTATAAGAGTTTATAATGTTTTATTTTGTTAGAGTTTAATATTGTACACATTTTTGTCTTTAATTTTTAAAAATTAAGTGTAGCCTTTTAATTTTATGTTGTTTGCTAAAAGAGTAAATAATATCACATTATCTAAGAATAACTTGCAAATGGATGATGGGTATATATATATATACTTATATCCCACATCGTTTAAGAAAATAAGGTAAATGAGATTTGAGATTTTATAAAAACTTGTTTTAGTTTTATTGTCACAAAAGGTGGCACCAAAAAAGAATTTTGGGGCAAAAAATATTTCTAATTGAAAATATTTTTCTGTAAATCAATTAAAAATACTTTTAGTTGGAAGTGTTTTTATAAAATCGACTTAATCTCATAATTTTTTTAAAAAAATTTAATTTAATAAAATTTTTTAAACTGCAATTTTCAAAATTATAGTGTTTTTTTCGTATAAAACAGTTATGAATGAATGTAATGTTGCAAATTTGAGGTTAAAAAAGAAAAAAGGTTGTGGACGATGCAAACACAGGTGGGGCAAATTTATTTGTGACTTTTATTGTTGAAAGCTTTTACGGTTCAATAGTTGATTTTGGAAAAAATCACTTTTATTAGTTTTATATAGCTAAGTTTTTATTATTTAAAGAAGTATTCTTTAATCTATTTTAATTTAGGTTTTGGTTAAATGGTAAATATAAATGCGTATTTATATTTATATATTTTTATAAAAGATATAAAATGATAAAAATAATTTTAAATAATATAAACTTTTTATAAAATTTAAATAATATAATTTTTATGTAAAGTAAGGGTATTTTTATTATTATCTAATTGAGTTGGTATTTAATTAACTTGTGATACTAAATTTAGTAATATTTAATTTTTTTTAAGTTGAAAAATGACTAAAATTCGATTATTTTTACAAAGTAAAAAAAATATTAATATGATGGTATTTTTTTATTTGTTTATATAATATTACTATAATGGGATTTAAATCTAAGATATCATAAGAGCAAAACTAAAATAGTGTGTTAAGGGGTCAAATTTGAATAATAATTTGAGGGGAGCGTTTAATTTTACGATTATATTTATTTATATTTTCATAGATTTTAAAAGAGTTAAGAAATCAATTTATCACGAGCATAAGGTAATCAACTCTTACTATTATTCAACTTAATCATTTCAATCAAAATCTCATTTAATTTTTATAAATATATTCTCTACTTATCATATTATTAGAATAATATATGTATACAGTAAAGATCATTAATTAAAGCATCTCCCTTTTTTTTTTTTTCTGCATCACAAATTTTAGATACATTTTTTAATCTATTTATATTTTGTAAAAGGAGAAACAACAATAATGAAAAAAACCCAAAGGCTAGCTGGCGTTGCTAACCCAGTGGACATTACTTAGCTTCAAATACAAAATACGTATACGTTATGTATTGACTCCCCAATAAATTCCAGCAAATTATGACATAGCTTAAATTAGTATTGAAATATGAAACACAATACAAAAGAAAGGTAATAAAATTGCATGGGATGGAGTAAGAGGGAGATACGTAGCGATGGGTGCAAGGCTTCCATCATATAAAGAAGTCCCACCTTCTGTATCTAAACTCTCAGACTTGGCACTTTTCATTCCTCCACGTTCTGCCTTTTGTGGGGGCTTCAAACCAAAGTTAGATACCTGTTCTTATAATATATTTAAAAACTTCATGCCCTACCTCCTTCTATTCTTCAAGTATTTTTTATTTATGTATTTATTGTTTTTTTTCTTTTAAAAATGTTTCTACTTAAATTATAAATTTCTCTTTAGTTATCTTTTATATATATATATATATATATATATATATGAGGTTACTATATTATACATTCTCATACAGTGACTCGCAAATAAGAATTTATATTTAGCTCCGTTTTAAAAAATATTCTATTATCTCTTTTAATTTAGGTAATGAGCAAATTAATTCTTTTAAATAGAGTAATTTAATCTCTATCATTTTTAGAATTGAGTATTTAAGGATAAATAATTTCATCTTTGATTCTTTTCATAAATTGTACATATTTTTATTAGTATAATAATAAATTTAGTCCTCAGTTTACACATTCTATCAATTTGATCCTATTTTAAAAAATTTAGCCCACAACATTTATACATTCTATCAACACATAAAATAGAAAGCTTAAAGAGCTAAATATATTATTATACCAACCAAAATTATGTGGAATTGATGAAAAATATTAATGATGTCATTAATTGTCATTAGTTGCTTACTTTTAAAATTGACAGAGATTAACTTGTTCTAATTTTTTTTTGATAGGGTTCAATTTACTCGATATCAAAATTGAGAGAGACCACATGTGTTTTTATGTAATAAAATTAATTATTTGTATTTATTTAAAGAGCTTTCAATGAGATGTTAATAGGAGGTTCATTGTCTTGCTTGACCAGATTTCTCCTACGATTGAAAGGATTCCTTGCCATTTTGCTAGGGTTCCTCTCCACAAACTCCTTTTTAGTACTAGATAAATATTAAATGTGTACAACTGAATCATAATAAAAGTTTTTTTATGTGTATATTTAAACCTCAATTAAAGTTGATGTGTAATTGATAAGTGCTAAAAGTAACATGTTTTAACCTCATTCGTAACACGTTTTTAGGTGATTATCTGATGTTAATCGGTGAATTTTATGCTCCTAATCCTTTAAATTCATGTTTGATGCTTAATAGAGCACTTGGAAGCAAAAGGAACAAGAAATGAGCGAAAACCGGAGTGTCA
This sequence comes from Gossypium hirsutum, assembly GCF_007990345.1. NCBI lineage: Eukaryota > Viridiplantae > Streptophyta > Magnoliopsida > Malvales > Malvaceae > Gossypium > Gossypium hirsutum. Next base: position 13,700,563 of record NC_053433.1, read on the forward strand.
GGGCAAGCTACAATAGCCACATGGGCTAAACCATTCCACATGGCCAGACCACACAGCCATGTGACCCACACGGGCGTGTGGTAGGCTGTGTCGATTTCATGGAATTGCACACTAAATTGCGAAAAATTGTGATTTTTAGGTTTTTCGGACATTCTTAGATGTATACATGACAAAAATAAGAAGATATAGGAGAGAGTCGTTAAAGAATATTCAATAAAACAGCTCAAAAAACACCATTGAAGCCGATTCAAAAGTAGATTTCCGTTAAAATTGAAGATTCCTAGTTGATTTCTTAGAAAGTTATCATGAGTTTCTTTATTTCTTTTGGTTATATTGTATCTTGGATGTTTTTATTTTCAAGCATGAACTAATTTTCTAAATACTTAGGGAGATGAACCATATGACGAATTCTGTTATTTGATCTATATTTTACGCAATAAATTCTTAGTTTCTTGTTCTCAATTATGTGTGCTTAATTCTTAGTTTGATATTTCTAGATTATTGATCCATGTTTGATGTGCTTAAATCGGTGGTTGAATAGACATTATTTAAGAGTAGACATTGCGTAATTGAGTGGAGTTGCATGCAGTCCTAGAAATAGGACGACATAAATCTATTGAATTACTCTAATAGGGGAAGCCATAACACAAGTTAATATGATGATAGGGGTTTTAATTAATTTAGTTAATTAATTTTAATTAATCACTTGAATTATTTGGTTAAAAAATAGAAAGATAGTAATTACTAATACTTTTAGTCTTCATGAGAACGATATTTTTATTCATCGTAGTTATACTATTAATTGATAGGTGTACTTGCATTAATCAATTTTTTAGTTAATTAGTTCCGTGAGACAGCAGTAATTCCTTTATACATGTAGAATTAATAAAATACAAATCCATAATATATTATGTGTCAACTCAATCCTTGTTTGTATCATTTGTTTTAAGATTTTGGCATTTTGTCCGATCCATTATTTGTGATTCCTTAGATGCAAAGAATATTAAAAGAAAAAGGGGTTGCGGATTCTTGGGACAACGCTATGATGCTTCACTTAAAATTATATATTAATCCTTGTTTCAATTAACCATCTAATAATCGAAAAATCTTTTGACTTGGTCTTGATTGGGGTATGTTTGGTGAAATAGTTGAAGTTTGAAAGGACCTTTAAACCTAGACGTTTTCTTCCATAATGCATATGACTTTTGCAAAAAGCCAAAACGACTAATCAAAACAAAACAGAAACCAAAATATGAAAAGGTGTTGCCTTTGTGAGGTAGATAATTAAATGAGCAACTTTATCTATTTTCCCTGTTTGGATTTGAACTCCTGTTTGTTTGTGTGGAGATGAAATTTTAGCAGATCTATTGGCAAGTTTTCATCTGTTTTATAAAGTGAAAGATTTGGACATTTGATCATCTTTAACTCCAAACAAACTAGTTATTTTCATTAACCTAATATGTCAACTACTCTCTTGGATTATTTTCTTCTCAAAGAACCGAGAGCATTCTTTGCCGCAAATCATTTCGATGCTCATTACTTTTGTAAACCAAATCGTTATTGTCTTCATTTTAATCTCAGTTGGTGGCACTGTCGCATTGAGATTTTCCATATGCTACCACTGGCTTTTGTATATTAATGGTGGCGAATTGGTGGATTGGGTTATCTCGGATTTTTATTATTTTGAATAATAAATTTAAGTTGAAAACTTGGAAATATGTAATACTTTACCGGCACAATGAATATACAATGCTTCACAGATTTTTACTAAAATTTAGTAGTATATGAAATTGCAAATGTTGTTAATGTTCACTAAACAAAAGATATTTTCTAAAATAATAGACATAATTCATATTAAGCTCTTATATAAATTCTGATTGAAAACAATCTATGGTACGTACTTACATTTTATAAAATAATCTACTTTTTAATTTGTTTACTAGAAAAAAAAAAGATTATGTTTAAATTAATAAAGAAAATCATTATAATTAATGTTGAAAGAGAAATCATATGTATTTTGATATTTTTCGTATTTGATCTATTATTTATGTTTAGAATTTATGATTGAATTTATGATTGTTTGCATAATAATAAGAAGAAAAAAGACAAACTAAGAAAAGAAAAAGGGAAAGCAATGGAGAATCATTTGTAGAGGAAATAGGAGTCATATGGTAAAGAAGCTGAGGATTGGTGTAATAAGTAGTTAAGGTGGAGCCCCGCCACCAATTGGGTAAATAATATATGATTTACAAACATTATAAAAGGAACTGGTAAAAAGTTGAAATTAAAAAGAGTTACGGAGGATGAAGTAATAATAGAAAAATTGAGAAAGACGTTACCCTTCGCCTATATTGCCTCCATTGCCTTGTTTGTTTGGGTTTCAGGGCCTGCTTTTTCCTCCATTCCCCCACATCCTAGGTTCTCTCTCTCTCTCTCTCTCTCTCACACACACACACACACACACACTCTGTCTTCTTGCATTTATTGAAACAAAATAAAAGAACTTGATTGTGTTAGTCATTTGTTTTCTGCAATTTCATTTCTTGTTTCATCAGAAGCATATAGTAGGTGCTGTGCTGACTGCCATCGTTTTTGTGCAATACAATTGCATGCATGCCCTAGATTAGTTAGAAGATGAGAGAAATCATGGCAAATTTACCTGGTTCGCTTGAGACCCGACATCGATTATCTGCCTCAATGTGAGTTCCCTTCTTTCTTACTCTCTGCTTGCAATTCCCAGTTTCAGTATTGATCTTGTTTAGCTTTTACATCATTACCAAAACACTTTTTTCTTAGCTTATACTGGACTGATCAGCAATACGGTGGATTTTTTATTTGAATATTTCTTTCTAAATATCCATACTTGTCAATTGCTATTCTCAGCTTTTTTGGAATTACTATTTGTTTTATTATTGATATAATCAGTAAAATCCAGCCAGGGATAACAAAAAATACAATCATCTTTACTGCTGCTCATAAACTAAAATATACCATCAATATGTAAAAAAGGTTAAAATTCATAAAATATCAATTATTCTTATCTTGAGACCAGCATCTTATTGGTCTAAAACCCTCCACTTCTGAATCTAATGATTCACACCAACCGCAGTGGGGCTTACTTCCTCTTCTTCTACATGTGACCATCATCCATTCCTACCATTAATTCCTATATGGTTATGCATATTTTCAAGAACTCAAAATAAAGAAAACCAAAATCTTTGGTCAACCATTCTAAAATTATTTTTCTATAAAAATCTAATATAATAACATAATTTTTATTAGCAATGCGAGTGGTAGTAGAGGTGTGGGAGAGTTTGCTTCAGCTTCTACAAGATAATGATACGTGAAGTTGGATGTTTGCTTTACCAGCAAGTGTAGTGATTATATATAAATCTTTCACTTTAATTATCTCCTATTTTAAAATTATTAATTGATTTTAATTACAATTTTTGTTGTCAGAGAAGTAATTCATTTTGATCAAACTCTACAATGCTTCCCATTGCATTAAAAGTGGAAATTAAGGGAACAACTTGCAACCTAACACTTTCATTGCCTTTTAACTAATTGCTCTTTCCTTCTAAGCCACTATTGCATCCCTTGAGTTTTTCCAACTCGTAGGTAATGGTATCCATGAAAAATGGTTAAAATCTGTAGTAATTTTTGTATTTTTATTTTTAGGCTTTTTAAATTTTAAAATTCATATTTAATTATTAATAGCATTAAAATTATTTTGTTAACTTGTTCATTATAATGTTAGTTTTTTTTTTAGTTGTATGGCTACTAAGTGAGTACTTTTTATTTTTTTTTTTAAATTTTAAAATGTCACACCAACAAGATTAACGAAAAAGAATTAATCATGTTAATAATTGACTAAAATTTTAAAATCTAAAAAATAAAGGGGATAGAATTCCAAATTTGAGAAAAATACAAAAACAGATAACTTATTTTAACCTTAAAAAATTATAAAATTGAATTGATTTGATATAAATTCATATATAATAATGAAAAAATATTTAAATTTAACTATAATATATATATATTAAGTATAATTTTTAAATAGTAATTCGGGTGATAAACAGTAAACATTGTTTAAAACTCTAGAAAGATAAAATTAAAAAAGAAATTCCATAGGTCAAATCATGAAGATTGAAAACAAAAACCCACCAAAAGAAATTTCAATTTACCCTACATTATTGACATGACGCTTCCTTTATTTTTGTTCATTTTCTCCAATTAATTACAAAAATAATATGATGTGATCTTAGTTTTTTTTGGCTTTATTTTTTATTTTTATTTTGCATTTCTTTATCAATATTGCAGTGAGGCAATATACAAAAGAAAGATCAACAAAAATAAAGTGAAGGATGTTGAGAAGCCATTCCATGTCCCACTCCAAGACCGCAACACATGCTGCAAATCTCCTCTCCTCAAACTTGCGTTGCTTCTAATTGTTTCTGCCTCTTTTTTAAAGCTTTTCTACTCTTCTCACCTCTCTTCCACTGACCATTTATCTGCCACAACTTCTCGGTATATATGTTGATCTCTCTTACATATACATACATACTTATAAGAATGTATATAATGAAATGAATGCTTCATCCATGCATGCATGCAGGAACCATTTCATGAACAGGTGGATATGGGGAGAAGCAGATTCTCGATACATATCAGATGTGGATACCAACTGGGATGATGTAATGAAAGTTATTGAGAAACTAGATAAAAAGAATGATTACCAGGGAATTGGACTTTTGAACTTCAACACTACTGAGATCTCTAATTGGAAGCACTTAATCCCTGATGCCAACCACATTGTTCTTCAACTGCCCAATGCTGACATGAATATAACTTGGGAGTCTTTGTATCCTGAATGGATCGATGAGGAGCAAGAAGAAGATGTCCCGGTTTGCCCCACTCTACCGAAGATCGAAGTCCCTGGAAAACGTCTCGATCTGATTGCTATCAAGCTTCCTTGTAGGAATGAAGGGAATTGGTCTAGGGATGTTGCTCGCTTGCATTTGCAGCTTGCAGCTGCTAATCTTGCAACCTCGGCCAAGGGGTTTTATCCCGTGCATGTTCTTTTTGTTTCGAAATGCTTCCCGATACCGAATATGTTCCCTTGTAAAGAACTTGTCTTACGAAAAAATAATGTCTGGTTATACAAACCAGACTTGAATGTGTTGAGAGAAAAGCTTCAGCTTCCAACTGGTTCTTGTGAACTTGCACTTCCAATTGGGATCAAAGGTAAGTTCCTTTCCAATTAATGAATGCCCTCAAACTACATATTTTCTTAATTTTAATGAGAAAAGTAACACAATAAAATAAATGCAGAGCCAACATATTCAGGGAATGCAGCTCGTGAAGCATATGCAACGATTCTGCATTCAGCTCACGTATATGTATGTGGGGCTATAGCTGCGGCTCAAAGCATCCGTATGTCTGGTTCGACTCGAGACCTTGTGATACTCGTTGACGAGACTATCAGTGTTTATCATAGGAGTGGACTTGAGGCAGCGGGATGGAAAGTGAGGACGATTCAGAGGATCAGGAATCCAAAAGCCGAAAAAGATGCTTACAACGAATGGAACTACAGCAAGTTCCGGTTATGGCAGCTCACGGATTATGACAAAATCATATTCATCGATGCCGATCTCTTAATTCTTCGAAACATTGATTTCTTATTCGGGATGCCTGAAATATCAGCAACAGGAAACAATGCCACACTTTTTAACTCAGGTGTTATGGTCATTGAGCCTTCAAATTGCACCTTCCAGCTCTTGATGGATCACATTGATGTGTTTGAGTCATACAATGGTGGGGATCAAGGGTACCTAAACGAGGTCTTCACATGGTGGCACCGGATTCCTAGGTACATGAACTTCCTAAAACATTTCTGGATCGGAGACGAAGAAGAAGTTAAGCAGAAAAAAACTCGCCTTTTTGGGGCGGAACCCCCGATCCTTTACGTACTTCACTACCTAGGTATAAAACCATGGCTGTGCTACAAGGACTATGATTGCAACTGGAATGTGGATATAATGCTAGAGTTCGCTAGCGATGTGGCACATGAAAGGTGGTGGAAAGTCCATGATGCAATGCCAGAGAAATTACACCAATTCTGCATGTTGAGATCGAAGCAAAAGGCACAGTTAGAGGTTGATAGAAGGGAGGCTGAGAAGGCGAATTTCAGTGACGGCCATTGGAGAATCAAAGTTAAGGACAGGCGAAGGAAGAAATGTATAGACAATATATGCTCATGGAGAAGTATGTTAAAACACTGGGGTGAAAGTAACTGGACTGATGATGAATTCTATGTTCCAACACCGCCAGCAATCAACACTGCTTCACTCTCGGGCTTATGAGTTTGTTTTATGAGCATGGTGTTCTTTTTTTGGCCATCATTTTTATGTAAATGACACTGTTTTAAAACGGGGTTCACACTAGTAATTTCGTTTGTTTTCCAAAGTTGTTTAGATGGACTGTATTTTTGGGCTTAGTAGTATTATTAAACACAATCCAAATATGGCTATATATATATATATCCAGATACACCTGGACGATAAATGTGTTCTCCTTTTTTTTTGCATTTTCTTGATAACGAGTACTTTAATTTTATGCAGTTGTAGCTTAAGGTCTTCGTTAGAATAAAACTAATGTCTAAGAGAAACACCATAGGCAAGAAAAATTGGTGTCCAACAATCGAGCAAATCGTCCCACTTCTCGTCAGGACAAAACACTAATCCAATCAGTTATCTTCTACATGGGCATGGACACGGACATGGACACGCAATACAGGTACGACACGATACAGACACTGCGTTACGGTAACTTTTAAAAAATGAGGAGACGAAAATATTTTTATATATATTTTATGTTAAAATACTCAATGTAAATGAAAATATTGATATTTTTCATTAATATATAATCAATTCTTTTCCATTACATAAAATATGACAAAATATAGTAATACAATTTTCAAGTTTATTACACAAAACATGTCATATTAAATCTAAATTTGAAGTTCAACCTATATCCTAAAGAAGGCTTGTACAAAAAGAAGTAAAAAGAGAGCAATTTTCTAGTTCAATTCATAGCATTAGCATTTTCCATATCTTCTTCTTCATTGGCAAAAATTACCATCTCCATATCCGGTTCATCAAGAGATAAGCTAGCAACTCCAAGAATTCCAACTCCTTCAAATGAGTCAAATACATCACCTCCAATATCCCACATCTTGTTCTCTCATTTATAATGAAGAGTTTTTCTTGAAAGTAATCAAAGATTAGTATGCACAAATACTAAATCTTCGGTACATTGAGGATTAATCTTATTTCTCCTCATGGAATGGATAAACGAATATGTACTCTAATTCCTCTCACAACAAGATGATGAAAAAGGTTGTCCAAGAAGTTTCAAAGCTAAGTTTTGGAGCAAAGGTATTGAAGCCCCATGAACTAACCACTAAGACTTGGAATCCAAAAGCTATCTATCTTGTAGTGAATCAAATGAATCAAAAATATCTAGTGCTCCCAAAAATCTCGCAAACTCTTGGAAAACCATATTCCTTTCTTCGGTAGAAGGAAAATATCTTCTTAAGCATTTGTTCCTTTCCTCTGAGATTTCTACATCTTTATGTGGAGGAAGGCGACTTGGAACCTCATTAAGCCAATCACTACAATAATACCTATGTAAACAAATAAATTTAAAATTTTTACTTGATAATAAATAAAACAAGTATAAAAGAATAAAAACAAACATAAATGAAATATATGTTATCTAAGTTTACCTTGGATTTAAAGAATGAGCCATACAATGAAGTGGTGTACCACTCTTAGTCCGTTGAGCAATAAGAATATCATATATGACTTCATAAAAGATTGACCTCTCATCTCCTGTCTTCCCTTCATGCTTATTGTTGGGATTGACCTGATTAAGCAATAAGTAAAAAAAAAAGGGGGAATAAATTGAGAAATTGGACACACAAATTTAACGTGAAAAACCCCTCCAAAGAGGATAAAAAACCACGAGCAAAGATAATTTTACTATAATGACAAAAGAACGAAGAGTACAAAAGATGGAGATAAAAACTAAACCCTGAAAATAAAGAACCCTCAAAACGTAACAAAAAATTCTCTAAATGTTTTATGAGTTTTAATATCTAATGGGTATTTTTTAAGGTCGTAAAAGAGCCTATTTTAGGCTAAATTCATAGGTCAAATAATAATAAAATAATCTAGATTAATCAGAGTTTGATTGAAACAAATAAACAGAGTTCAACTGGAAGATTATTTCTCAAATTTGACTGAAATAAGAGTCATACTTAACAAATTTCCACCTTGACTCATATTTCCATAACGCCATCTTTGCCAAAGCCCGCCACGGGCCTATTTTGAACTATGTAGGGAATTAACTGAGTCAAATTTGTACTTAGAAATTGGAAGACTTCTAGCCTTCAACTTGTACATTGCCAAATCAAAGCTAACCTGGGTCTGATTTTCACGAACAAAGTGCCCTAACTTTTTAAGACCTGCATCCAAAAGAGAACTTCTCTTTAACAAAACAGTCATACATTTTTCCCTCCTATGACCAAGTTACTTCCGCTCCAAATGAGTTGACTTCGACTCCTTAATGGACGAGGGACATTCGATTTCACCGGTTATTGTAGAACCTTTCAGAATATAAAGACTACCAGTTCTTTTACCTTTTAATAAAACGAGAGCTCCACAAGATACTTTAATGCCGCTTAACTCGATATTGATTCTGTATCATTTCAAGTCTAAAATACTCAAGGAGATGAGATTCTTTCGTAAATTAAGTACATACCTAACATCTGAGTGTGTCCTAATCGCCCCATCAGGGATCCTAATTTTAACAGTACCAATATCAATTACCTTACTGCATGAATTGTTTCCCATTCGCACAACTCCACCTTCAACCAAACTGTATGTGGAGAACCATTCTCTATTGGAACACATGTGGAAAGAACATCCTGAATCTAGGATCCACTTAGATGTAAGCTTGGAGTTATCGCTCATTGACACTAACAAGAAATCATCACTGCTTTCATCAGCCAAATTAGCACCAACTACATCTTCCTCGTTACTCTCAGCAACTCTTTTATTTCACAGTTTATAACAATCTGCTTTGACATGACCAAACTTTTTACAATAGTGACACATTTTGTCTCATTTCTTTGGTGCTACCAAAATGGAAGCTTGCTTATCTATCTTGCTATTCGAACCAAACTAATTGTCAAGTTTGTCTTTATTCAACAAATGACCCTACACATGTTCAAACAAGAGTTTGTCTCTGCCATAAATCAGGGTCTATTTGAAAGACTTGTACGAATGGGGTAAAGAGCACAATAAGTCTGATCTTCATCATTAATATGAACCTCAACGTTCTTTAAATCATTTAAAAGAGTAATGAATTGATTGATGTGATCTTTAACAAACTCACATTCATTCATGCAAAACATAAATAGAAGTTGTTTCAGCACTAAACAATTAGCCAGAGTGTAACACCCCTTACCAGTATTCGACACCGGAACATGATACAAGGCATTACCGGACTTAAATGTTAGCAAACATACAAAACTGAGACATAAATTTCCATTCAAATTTAAAAATTTTCACATACATTCAAATTTTCCCTATAACAAGTCTACAGGGCCCAAAACATGCATTAAAAGTGGTTCGGGATTAAACTGAGAGCTTTGGAAAATTTTATGTAACAGCCCAATTTTAGGCCTAGTCAGAATAGTAGTTTCAGAACCACTATTTCAAAGCTAGAGAAATTATTTTAATATTATTTTATGTATTACGGCATGATTATAAAGGTTCATGAAAAATTTGATGAATAAATTTTAGCGTTTGAGAGCTTAATTACGAAAAAAGACTAAATCGCATAAAGGGTAAAAGTTCAATTTCACTTGATAGACATACCAAATAGCTTGAGAGCCAAAATTTAAGGTCTTTAAAGGGAAAATAGACCCTTAAAATGCAGCATGGCCAGCCATAGAAACAAAGAATTAGGCTAGTCAATGTTAGGTAAATTTTGGTGACTTATTTGACTAAAAAGAAATAAAATAAGATGATATCACCCATTTCATCTCTTCTTCTTTACCTAAATTCTCAGCAAAAATAAGGGTTTTGAAGCCTTGAAATTTCAGGCAAGCTAGCCTCTTTCAAGTAAGTCAATTTGAGGGTTATTCTTGATAATTTTTGTACTTTTAGGACCCCTAAAGCTTAATTTAGCTATTGAGGGGACTATTTTGTGAAATGATTGATAGTATAAGGACTTACCATGAAAGTATTTGTATGATTGTTGAGTTTTTACGGAGGAAAATGAGTCTTGGTTGTTGAGTGAACAACTTTTGTGAAATGACTTCTCATGAAAACCATAATAAGACCATTTTGTAAAGTTTGTAAAATAGATAGTAATGTTGTGAAATATTGAGAATTTGGGGTGGTCATTAGAGAAATAAATGGTCATTTAGGCTTGGCTAATAAGGAAATCCGATAAAAAAAATTGATTTTCAGGCCTAAGGGTAAAATCATAATTTTGTGAAGTTTAAGGGCAAAACGGTCATTTTACCAAAGTATGAGTCTTAAGTTGAATTGAATGAATTGTGTATTAAATAAGCTAATTTTTGACATTTTAGATCAAGAGAAACGTGATTCAAGTCTAGATCGAGGGAAGAACAAAATTTACGAGGATTAGGCTCGTTCCCATCATTTTGTGTCGAGGTAAGTACATATGTAAACAATATGTCATTGTAGCTTACTTTTAAATGTTTATTTTTACCATGTATCATAATCTACTCGATACCATGAAAGTATAAATAATGCGATATAAGAGTAACCTACATTATGAACAAGTGCGACAGCATCAGGTTAGATACGAGATCCCGTCGAACCTTGGAAATAGTATAGAATACAAAAGGTAAGTCATGAGAAATTGAGTGGTCTGAACTTATGAGTTGAGTTTGAGTTCATGAGACAAGTGAAATATGTAATGTGGGTTCGGATACTGACTTTGTGTGCAGACCCGTGAGTAGCTCAATGAGCGAGCATTACATGATAGAGCTATGGGGTCTGGGTACTAACTTGGTGAAAAGGCCCGTGAGTAGCTCAAATATGCAAGTATTACAAAGTACGAGGTATCTTTGGCTACTTGTATAGTACTTAGGAGTAAATTATCCGTGTATTCATTGGTATTTCAGAGTGTTCAAAGGGGTAACTCGATGAATGGATTGGTTATACTTCCAATGAGGTATGTCAATAGAGAGAATGAACTCGAGTTATTTTATGGGTAACTACAGGTATGTATACTAAACTCTCGAATGAAGACCTTAGTATGTGATGAGATGTAGTAAGTATGCGTAAAAGAAGGAAAAGCAAGATAGTGAGACTAAAATGATATATCATTTAAGTATGATAAGCCATTGTTTGACGAATGTGTTTCTAATTACACTTATTTGCATATATGTACTTACTAAGCTCCCATGCTTACCCTTTTTCCTTTCCATTTCCTTTTAGTTCCACCAAAGTAGTTCGAGGATTGTTGCCTACGTCGGAGAACCCAGTCACACTATCCTTGAAGCTCTTAGTATAACTAGTTTTATCATTTTGATTATGGCATGTATAGGAATCTTTGATTTTATTTTTGTGTCACATTATTTTGGGGCCAATGGTGTTGGTTGTTTTAGCATCTGACTCATTTTGTATAAGGCCATGAACATGGCTAATATTGTAAGTCATTATATGAATCCAAGATAGTGTTTTGCGAATGTGAAATTGTTGACATGGTAAATTTGTGAATTGTATATAAGCTTTAGCTATGGTTGTTGGTTGAGAACTCATATTAAATTAGACCTTGATATGTTGATTAGTATTAAATTTTGTTTCAGGGTGGCATAAGGCTTGGTAAATAGCCTTATATTGTCCACACGGCTAGCCTCATAGGCTTGCTGTCCGGCCATGTGTCCCCTGCACGTAAATTTTACAAGTCAGTATGCATGGTAGTAAACACACGGGTAGAGACACGACCGTGTGTCTCAGCCGTGTGAAGGGCACGGTCTAGCACACGGGTGTGTACCTAGGCCGTGTACCCCAAATTGGATGCTGACGTCAGAAATAGAATGTCAAAGTTTTTAGATACAGGCTAGGACACGGGTGTGTCATGGTCGTGTAAGGGACACGGGCCATAGACACGAGCGTGTGCTAGGTCATGTGAAAACCCTTGTAGGTTCGAATTTAGAATTCAATTCACACGGGCATGGGGCACGGGTGTGTCCCTAGGTGTTTAGGCTGTGTGTGCCACACGGGCCATAGCACGACCATATTCAAGTTTCGCACGAGCGTGTTTCCCATCCACACGGGCGTGTGCCCTGTTTCAAAGGTCATTTTCCTAGTGTTGATTAAAGGACTTGAATTGGTCCCGAGTGATTTTCAAGAGATGCTTTGGGCCTTATAGGCCCCTGATAAAAAGTTTTGGAACAGTTTGAAAAAGTTTTGAATTTAATCAAGTCTTGGTGACTCGTAAATGTTTGAATGCATGTGTTTAAGTTTAGTAACGCCTCGTATTCTGTTCCGGCATAGGGCATGTGTGTGGGATGTTACATTTCACATCGCTTAGAAAATTTTTCATGGTTTAAGAGCCACATACTTGTGTGGCTTGGGTCATGCCCGTGTCCCTAACCCATGTAACTCTCTGTTTGTCACCCATGAACAAATGGAAGTCACACAGCCAAGACACACGCCTGTGTGCTTAGGCCATGTGGGCAATTTAACTTTTAATATTTTTTCATAAAATAGGTGTTGACTTCACACGCCCAGGGCACATGCCCGTGACCGAAGCCGTGCCATCCACATAGCTGAGACACACGTCTGTGTCTCTGCCCGTGTGCTCAATATTGAGAATTCTGTTTTGCAACAATTAAGGTGCAGGGGACAATAGCTGGATCACACGCCCGTGTGTCTACCCGTGTGGACAAGAATAAGGCTATTTTCCAAGCCACATTGCCACCCTTCCATGCAAAAACCTACACAACAAAATATAGCACCATTCCAAGCATAAACATTCAACCAAATTAGCCAAAACCAAAGCATCCACACATCATTCACATGCTATTGTCCATCACATACGACAACACAAACTTACCAACTTAAGCCATGCAAAATCCCACATCCTTGAAAAGCACTATCATATGAATATATCAATAGCCAACATAACCATCGCTAGCCATCATGTAACACCCTTTACCCGTACTTGAAACCAGGACCAAGTACGAGGCATTACCAGGCATGTACTTGAACATTTCGAAAAATACGGGTTATAAAATTCCGTTCCAAAAATAAAACCAATCAAACAAAATTTTAGCGTCCTTATTATGGGCCTACGATACCCTAAACATAATTGATAACGGTCCAAAATCAAACCAAGAACTTGAGAAAGTTCCTAGAAAATTTTCTAGGTTAAGCCTCAAACGCCCGTGTGGAGGTAATGCACACGCCCATGTGCTTTGGGACACGCCCGTGTCCCTTAATCGTGTGGAATTTATTGAATTTATTTCTCATTTCAAACTTATAGGGGTTTTCACACGGCCAAACACATACCCGTGTCCCTAGCCCGTGTCCTTCATATGGCCTAGACATGCCCGTGTGGTCGCCCGTGTCCAAAAACTCGAGCATTCTGTTTATGACGTCAGCATGTATTTAGGGGCACACGGCCAAGACACACGCCCGTGTGCTAGGCCGTGCCTTCCACACGATTGAGAAATATGACTGTGTCTCTACCCGTGTGCTAGGCCGTGCCTTCCACACCATATTTAATCATCACAAGAACATTGGAACATAATCATGCACAATTTGGTAGGTCGTAACCTACACCAAAATAAGCCAATTCCCAAGACCATATACAAGTAATTAAGTATACTTTTATAAGCCTTCTATTGGCTAATCAAATGAAACGTATAACAAAATAACGAAAGCCCTATACATGCCATTGAACAAAATAAGAATATATATATATCAAAGTTAGACAAAATGATAGTGTGTTGATTTCCCAACCGTCTTCCAACCTCTACGAGTCCTCGAGCTCTGTAAGATAAGGAAAATAGAAGGGTAAGCATTTACATGCTTAATAAGCCCGAACAGCTGGAAAGTGAACTTACCGATTAATTAGCATACATCCATATTAGGCAATAAAACCAACAAGCATGAAATTGTTTTCCTATCACATGAACTCAATCAACAAGTTAGTCCTATAACAATACACCATGTAAATTTGTCTTAGATGAGCTCATCATTCAACACTTTCATTTTTATATCTCCTTCTAATCCTATTGAGTTTTTCAGAAATCTCGATGGATTATCCATTTACCGTCAAGTCATAAGAGCGATCATCTCAAGTACGCACTCCCGCGAACCTCAAATCTTATGGCGGGATTACTAGTCTAGGCTAAATCCCCCGCAATATCAACTCATAGGGTGATGTCGGGATTACGAATCTAGGTTAAATCCCTTGTAGCGACAAACACCCGCAATGAGCTCAGATCTGAATTACCAGTCCAAGTTAAATTTAGACCCTATTCGAATTACAGGTTCGTGCTAAATCCGCAATGCACACATATTCTTCGAAAGGCTCAATCACTCAAGAAACATCCATCCGAGCTAGATCCTTTTTATATTTGAGATCAACGGATTACCATTCCGGGCTAAATCCTTTCTCTGCAGCACATACAGGATCTCAAGTCATGTAAGCCATGGTTTATCTATCGAATTTCCCTTTTTACTTCAACCAGGACATTTATTATCATATCATTATTATTAATATATTTCATGGATTTTCATGCCATCATTACATACACAATTATCATACATTCATATAGCATACATATAGGCATATTATGAGTTTACTTTAAGTTATTCGAACTTACCTAGTACTCGTTTTGGTTTCGCGTTTCGTTTTCCTCGATCGATCTCCGAAATTTGTTCCTCAAGATTTATAACAATAAAATGAATTATTAATATCTCATATTATTCTTTTCGAGTCTAAATTTCACCCCGGACAAAATGACGTTTTGCCCCTAACCTTTCACATTATTTACGATTTGGTCCCTATGCTCGTATAATGAAATGCATGAATTTTCTACATTACCCAAGCCTAGCCGAAAGTTTTTCCCTCTTATGAAAGCCTACAATTTTCCATTATTTCACATTTCTACCACATATTTTATACCTTTTGCAAAAAGGTCCTTTTAGGGATTTTTCATGAAAATCACCTAGAAAAAGATGTTTAACACACATCCAACTTTCATATTCCTCTATAAAACATCAAAGAATAAACATGTCACACATGGGTCACTTTGAAAACACGAACCCTAAATCAAAATATGGGTAAAAATAGAGAGTAAGCTACCGGGATTTCAAAAATACGAAGAACATTAAAAACATGGCTAGAGAGCACTTACTATTGAGCTTGAAAAGTGACCAAACCCTAACTATGGTGGCTCTCAAATTTCGGCAGCAAGGTGGAGAAGATGAGCTGATTTTTGGCTTATTTTCCCATTTTATTTCATTAATTAGCCAAATGACCGAAATGCCATTAAGCCTTTTTTTTAAAATTTTATCCATTCATGCCCATTTTTGTCCGAAAACTTAGAAATTGGGAAAATTACTCATTAAGGACTTCTAATTAATAATACAAATCAATTTCATACAAATTGCTTCTAGAATCCAAGTTTTGCACTTTATTTAATTTAGTCCTTATTTTCCAATTGGACACCTTGCTCATAGAATTTCTTCATGAAACTTTAACACATGTATATTTTCATATTCTAGACCTCATAATAATCATAAAATAATTATTTCAACATCGGATTTGTGGTCCTGAAATCACTGTTCTGACTAGGCCCTATTTCGGGATGTTACATTTCTCCCCCATTTAGGAACTTTCGTCTTCGAAAGTCTTACCAGTAAACAGGTTCGAATATTGACTTTTCATAGTTCCTTCTAGCTCTCATGTAGCCTCTTCCACACCATGTCGATGCCATAAGACTTTTACCAAAGCCACATTTTTATTTCTCAGCTGTTTAACTTTACGAGCCACAATCTTTACCGGTTCTTCACCATAGGTCATGTCTAGTATAATTTTTATCTATGTTGGTGAAATCAAATGAGAGGGGTTTGATCGATATCGCCTTAACATAGATACATGGAACACATCATGAATCTTTTCTAGTTCTGGTGGCAATGCCAAGCGATAGGCTAATGGTCCAACTCTTTCAGTGATCTCATATGGTCCGATAAATCGCGGACTCAGTTTGCCTTTTTGGCCAAATCTCAATACTTTTTTTTGTGAAGATACTTTCAAGAATACTCTATCTCCCACTTGAAATTTGATTTCTTTTCTTCTCAGATCAGCATATGACTTTTGCCTATCCGATGCCGTTTTTAAGTAATCACGATCACTTTAACCTTTTCTTTAATTTCCTTGATTAGATCAACTCCATGAATCTGACTCTCCTTGAGTTCTGTCCAATACAATGGAGTTTGGCACTTTCTGCCATACAAGGCCTCATAAAGTGCCATCTTCAAACTCGTTTGAAAACTATTGTTGCAGGCGAACTCTATCAATGGCAAGTATTTTTCCCAACTACCCTGAAATTCGAGGATGCAACATCGTAACATATCCTCAAGAATCGGAATCATCTGCTCAAACTGACCATCAGTCTGTGGGTGAAAAGCTGTACTAAAGCTCAACTTTGTACCCAAAGCTTCTTGTAACTTCTTCTAGAATCTTGAAGTGAATCTCGGGTCTCTGTCTGAAATAATCGATAGCGGTACCTCGTGTAATCTCACAATCTCAGACATATACAAGTCAGCCAACTTATCAAGAGAGTAATCTGTCCTCATTGGGATAAAATGAGCTGACTTCGTCAACTTATCCACCACAAACCATATAACATCTTTCTTTTTCAGGGTCAATGGTAATCCAGTCACGAAGTCCATAGTAATTCTGTCTCACTTCCATTCGGGGACCATCATAGGCTGTAGTAAACCTGAAGGTACTTGATGTTCAGCTTTGACTTGTTGGCATATCAGGCATTTCGATACAAATTCGGAGATCTCTCTCTTCATGCCGTTCCATCAGTATATTTTTTTTCAAATCATTGTACATTTTGGTACTTCCAGGATGAATAGACAAACGGCTATCATGTGCCTCTTGCAAAATTTTCTAAATAATTTTATTGTTCCTCGGTACACAAACTCTGTCTCTGAACATCAAACATCCATCTGAATCAATCTGAAAATTTGATTCGATACCCGCCTCACATTGAGTCCTTTTGGCTTGCAGGCCACTATCATTGGTTTTAGCATCATATATTTCCTAAAGAAATGTCAGCCTAACCCTTAGCTCTGCCAAAACCGAACCATCGTCAAACAACGCCAATCGAGCATTCATGGCCCTCAATACAAACAAAGATTTTCTGCTTAACGCGTCGGTGACCACATTCACCTTTCCCAGGTGATAGTCGATGATCAGCTCGTAATTTTTAATTAATTCTAACCATCTTCTGATGCGAACCTGGTCGCATCATGTTACGACCCAACTCCACAACATCGAGAATGGCCCAAGATCGAGGGCCCCAAGTTCAAAATGAAGCCTGATCTTAAATTTCAACAAGCTCAATTCAGCCCGATTATAGTTCAATGAGCTCGTTTGCTCGTTTTTCTAGTTTATTTTAATTTAAGCATTTTATTAGTTGCTGGAATAAATTAATTGAGTCTAGTTAAATTAAATTAAATCAGCTCAATAATTTGGTTGTGTTATTTTTAATAAATTAAAATCTGGACATTTTTAATGTGTTAGTTAAATTAGTTAATTTGCTTAGCTCATAATTATGTTTAGCTTAATAATTGGGTTTTAATATGTTCCAGCTGAAATTAATATGTCTGAATTGGAACATGTTTTAATCTGTTTTAGTACAGCCATTTAATTTGTCTTAGTTTGTGTCCTAGGTTGTTGCTAATTTAATGTGTCAAGAACCTGTCTTAGTTTTAGTGCAGCCGAAATTAATTGTCTGAATTGGAACATATTTAATTTTATTGTCCAGCTGAACATGGCATTGAATTCAGACGAATTAAAGGTTGTCTTAAGGCTACCGAATTTTAATGTGGCTTGAGATGACTTTGTTGATTTCCAAGTGCAGGCTTGGACCGAATTTAATTGATGATTAATTCAACTGATCAACAAGGTACATTGGACGTTATTAATGAGGGAACATGCACTTGCAAGTTCATAGACGGCACATTAAAGCTGCACTTGCATGTCCAGCATTTTCAAAGCTCTTTTTTTTTCGTGAACAACAAAGGAAATTAAAAGCTGCTGGAGAAACAAGCATGGACGAATTTAATGCAAGTAAACACATGCATGAATCGGCCAAGGAAGGAGCTGAATCAACATCCTTTTTTCCAGCTGACTTTTTTGGGCACAGCAATTGCCTTGAAGATTTAATTTCCAGCCGCAGCAATTGCACTCTTTTAAAGTGACGCTTTGGACATCTCAATGGTCATGCTTCTTCACTAAGATATCAGCCAAATATTGCTGCCCATTGAAGTTTTCTAAGCTTATTTAAATGCCCCTTTTGACCGTCCAGCTAACCAAATCAGCACCTAGACTTGTCACTCACTTGGCCGAATACAATAAGGGGTACAAGGTGACCATTCGGCTTTCTAGGTGGCTGATCAGCTCACCTTTATTTTAAATGAAACCAGCTGCATGTAGACACCTTAGAAGCTGTCCAAAGACGTTCTCAAGGCTGGAGAAGTTTCTTGGACTTTTCCTAAAATTTTCTGGAAATTTCAGCTCATTTAAAGGCTGAATTAAGTGACTATTCAGCTAGTTTTAAGACCATTCGGCTGACCATGTTTTAGGCTATAAATATTGTTAAATTTCATTTGTAAAGTTTACACATTTTGATACTTTATTATTTTTATGAACTTCATTGTTCTAGTGAGAATTCAATTCTCTTTATTCACTTTTGGACTGATTTGACTTATCGGGATTTTCATCTCGTGGCGTCGAACTCTCCTTTATTTTCCCAAACTTATCACCAACCTGGTGTGGCGTTCATTCCTTCAATTATACCTTTGGTTCTTACTTTTCTAAGTAACGGGTCAAGGTCCATCCATCTATCAACCTTTTTTTATTTTTTTAATTTCTTGTTAGCCAAATTTACCCTATCTTTCCATTGACCATTTTTTTAAATCCCTTGTTTAAGCCTATTTTCAACCCATTTTCAACCTTCTTTTCAAACGAGCCAAAACTTACCCAATTTACGATCGGGCAACTATTACGACTCAAATCATTTTGAGGCGAGTTCGTATCATCTTCTCTGTCTCAGATTCAATTCTTTTTGAGTCATTAAATACTTCAAACTCTTGTGGTTTGTAAATATATGACAAGTCTCACCATATAAGTAATGCCTCCAAATTTTTAAGGGAAAAACAATGGCGACAAGCTTTTAGTCATGCGTCGGATAATTCTTCTCGTGTGGCTTCAACTGTCATGAAGCATAGGCTATCACTTTGCCATCTTGCATAAGTACACAACCCAGTCCCTTTAAGGATGCATCACTGTAGACCACAAAATCCTTTCCCGACTTGGGTAATACTAAAATTGGAGTTTCAGTCAACAATGTCTTCAACTTCTTGAAACTCTGCTGACACTTTTCTGTCCATTCAAACTTAACGTCTTTCTGTAGCAACCTCATCATTGGAGTCGCTATTATGGAGAATCCTTTCACAAATATTCGGCAATAATCAGCTAAGACCAAAACGTTTCTAATCTCAGTTACATTTTTAGGTGGTTTCCATTCAACGATGGTAGAGACCTTACTTGGATCAACTCAGATGTCATCACCCTAAATAATATGACCCAAAAACCCTACTTATTAGAACCAAAATTCACTCTTGCTAAACTTATCATACAATTTCTTTTCTCTTAAGGTCTGCAACACAATCCTCAGATGCTTCGCATGCTCCATCTCATCTTTAGAATAAATCAAAATGTCGTCAATAGACACGACGAACTTGTTCAAGTATGGCCGAAATATCCTATTCATTAGGTCCATAAATACAACCAGTGTATTCGTCACACCAAACGGCATGTCGAGGAATTCATAGTGGCTATACCTCATTCTGAAAGTTGTCTTAGGCACGTCCGGTTCCTTAACTCGCAACTGATAGTAGCCGGATCTCAGGTCTATCTTAGAGAATATAGTGGCTCCCCTCAACTGGTTGAAAAAATCATCGATTCTTGGTAAATGATATTTATTCTTGATAGTTACCTTGTTCAGTTGCCGATAATCTATATATAGCCTCATCGAACCATCTTTCTTCTTTACAAATAATACGGGAGCACCCCAAGGTGAAAAGATCGGCCTTACAAAAACTTTATCCATCAGCTCTTGCAACTGCGCTTTTAACTCTTTCAACTCGGTTGGTGTCATCCTATACAGAGCAATAGAAATAGGAATTGTTCCTGACACCAGTTCAATGCCAAACTCTATCTCTTTATTAGGAGGTAATCCGGGTAATTCCTCTAGGAACACGTCTAGATATTCACATACTAATGGTACAGACTCAATCTTCAACTCCGTTTCCTTAGTGTTCAATACAAAAGCAATGTAGGCTTTGTACCCTTTTCTCATATATCTTTGAGCAACCATTGCTATGATTACGACCGGCGGTGTATCCAATTCTCTTGAATCAACCCGTAGAGTTTCACCATTTGGGCACTTCAATTCAGTATACTTGCTACCACAATTTAGAATTACATCATGCAGGGCTAACCAATCCATGCCAAGTATTACATCAAACTTATCAAATGACAATAACATAAGGTTAGCCAGAAAACAATGAGCCTGAATCGTCAAAGGACAATTCTTATAGACTTTATAGACTAAGACTGACTTGCCTAATGAGTTTGATACTCTGATTATAAATTCCGTAGGTTCAATGGATATATTCATACTAAACACCAATCTCATACAAATGTATGAATGCGTCGATCCCGGATCGATTAAGGCAACAACACAAGTATTAAAAAGAGAAAAAGTACCCGTGATGACGTCAGGAGCAAAGGCTTCCTCTGAGCGTGTATTGCATATGTTCTTGCCGCGGATCGAGCCTTTGATTTTGCAGTGTCTTTGGCTATAACTAGACTGCCACTAGCACCAGGGTATCTCGGAGGTCTACTTCATGGAGTAGGAGTACTGGACTTCGGGACTAGTTCCATCTCTTTATCAATTTGCTCTGGGCAATCTCTGAGGAAGTGGTTAAGAGAACCACATCTATAGCACGCACCGCTCTTCATTCGGCACTCTCCAAAGTGAAATTTATTACAGCTTTTACACTTTGGCTTTTGGTCATCTACATTCCCCACACTAGTCACCATCGGGGAAGAAGACTTTTGGTTATGCCGTTTAGAGCCTTTCACTCTACGTGAATACCCTACTAATGAAGTGGAGCGTTCATGTTGGCTCCCTGATTTCTTTGTGGAAAATGAGAACGTCTTATCGCTGGATCTCTTGCTTGAAACTCGAGCCTTTCTCTTAACTTGCTTCCTTTCATTACTGATCTCCTCGGCCTTCTTGGCCCGATCAGCTAATGCAGCGAACTTTCGTATCTCAAGAATCCCAATCAATAGTTTGATTTCCTCATTCAGACCTTCCTCGAAGCGGTTACATGTTTCTGACTCTGTTTGAACCCATTCAGTCGTATACTGACTCTGTCTTACAAACTCCCTTTCATATTCTGATACAGTCTTATTTCCTTGTTTGAGTTCCAAGAACTCTTTTCGCTTCGAGTCTAAGAATCTTTGACTGATGTATTTCTTCTTAAACTCCACTTGGAAAAATTCTCAAGTGATGTTTTCCTTTGGCGCTACTGACAATACAGTCTTCCACCAATGGTATGCAGTATCCTTCAAGAGAGATACAACACACTTTAAACACTCCTCAGGTGTACAAGATAACTCATCCAATACTCGTGTAGTATTTTTGAGCCAAAACTCGGCTTGTTCAGCATCATCATCAATCTTAGCCCTAAATTTTTCAGCCCCATACTCTCTAAGCTTGTCTACAGGGGCTTTACCAATTCTTACAGGTGCCATACCTCGTGGTACTTCCTTATCAGCTTGGTTAGGGGATGGGAGATGTCGTGGTATGTTGGGGCGATTCCTCAAATAATCCCCAAACCACTCATCCATCATGTCAAAGAAGGCGACTCTAGCCTTTTCCCGGCCTTCAGACATAGGCCTTCTACTACTAGAAACAGCTCGTTGTATGGAAGCTGGAGAATTGCTCTCGGCTCCCTCGGGCTCATCTTGTGCTTGATTGGAAGATATTTATTATATTCAAAGATAATTAAATAGTTAGGAGATATCACACTATCAACGTTCACGTAGTGGCATGTATAGCTAAACTCGATACACTCTACGGTAGTCCTAGAACCGACTAAACAATAGCTCTAATACCGCTAAATATAACACCTCTTACCCGTACCCAAGACCGGGACCAAGTATGAGGCGTTACCAGGCATGTACTCGAACATTTCGGGAAAATACCAGTTATAAAATTTCATTCCAAAATTCAAACCAATCAGACAACATTTTCGTGTCCTTATTATGGGCCTATGAGACCCTAAACATACATTGATAACAGTCCGGAATCAAATCAAGAACTTGAGAAAGTTCTTGGAAAATTTGCTAGGTTAAGCCTCACACCCCCATGTGGAGGCAATGCACATGCCCGTGTGCTTTGGGAGATGCCCGTGTCCCCTACCCGTGTGGAATTTATTTAATTTATTTCTCATTTCAAACCAATAGGGGTTTTCACATGGCCAAGCACATGCTCGTGTCCCTGGCCCATGTCCTTTTCACAGCCTAGACACGCCCGTGTGGTCGCCCGTGTCCAAAAACTCGAGGATTCTGTTTATGACATCAGTATGCATTTAGGGGCACACGACCAAGACACACACTCGTGTGCTAGGCCGTGCCCTCTACACAGTTGAGACACACGGCCGTGCCTCTACCCGTGCGTTTACTACCATGTATTCTGACTTAAAAATTTTAGGTGTAGGGGGCGCACGGACGGACTACATGCCCATGGGGCTATCTGTGTGTCACACACGGCCTAGACACGCGCCTGTGTGTCTATCTGTGTGGACCCTGTTGGGCTATTTTCCAAGCCTTTGGTCACCCTTTAATGTTTCTACCTACTTATAGTTTTCATTAACACTTAACATGGTCTAATTACACTCTTAAATGACCTTAACATACCTCATTGCATGTGAACCTCATCTCATCGGTTTTATACATGCTTGGTTATCCTCTTTATATTTAGGATTTCTATAACTGGTAAATCAATTAAGCTTGGCTTATTGTCTTAACTCATTGCCAAATTGTGGCCTAACCACCCCATGTGATTTGGTCATATTACATTTGACTAATTGTAACACACCATATTTAATCATCACAAGAACATTGGAACATAATCATGTACAATTTGGTAGGTCGTAACCTACACCAAATTGAGCCACTTCCTAAGACCATATACAAGTAATTAAGTATACTTTTATAAGCCTTCTATTGGCTAATCAAATGAAACGTACAACAAAATAACCAAAGCCCTATACATGCCATTGAACAAAATAAGAATATCTATATACCAAAGTTAGACAAGATGATAGTGTGTTGATTTCCCAACCGTCTTCCAACCTCTACGAGCCCTCGAGCTCTGTAAGATAAGGAAAATAGAAGGGTAAGCATTTACATGCTTAGTAAGCCCGAACAACTGGAAAGTGAACTTACCGATTAATTAGCATACATCCATATTAGGTAATAAAACCAACAAGCAATGAAATTGTTTTGCTATCACATGCACTCAATCAACAAGTTAGTCCCATAACAATACACCATGTAAATTTGTCTTAGATGAGCTTATCATTCAACACTTTCATTTTTATATCTCCTTCTAATCCTATTGAGTTTCTCAGAAATCTCGATGGATTATCCATTTACCGTCAAGTCATAAGAGCGATCATCTCAAGTACGCACTCCCGCGAACCTCAAATCTTATGGCGGGATTACTAGTCTAGGCTAAATCCCCCGCAATATCAACTCATAGGGTGATGTCGGGATTACGAATCTAGGTTAAATCCCTTGTAGCGACAAACACCCGCAATGAGCTCAGATCTGAATTACCAGTCCAAGTTAAATTTAGACCCTATTCGAATTACAGGTTCGTGCTAAATCC
Organism: Gossypium hirsutum; assembly: GCF_007990345.1. Lineage (NCBI taxonomy): Eukaryota > Viridiplantae > Streptophyta > Magnoliopsida > Malvales > Malvaceae > Gossypium > Gossypium hirsutum. Next base: position 13,724,888 of record NC_053433.1, read on the forward strand.
GCAATGCACACATATTCTTCGAGAGGCTCGATCACTCAAGGAACGCCCGTCCGGGCTAGATCCTTTCTATATTTGAAATCAACGGATTACCCGTCTGGGCTGAATCCTTTTTCTGCATCACATACAGGATACCAAGTCATGTAAGCTATGGTTTATCCATCGAATTTCCCTTTTTACTTCAATCGGGATATTTATTGTCATGTCATTATTATTAATATATTTCATGGATTTTCATGCCATCATTACATACACAATTATCATACATTCATATAACATACATATAGGCATATTATGAGTTTACTTTAAGTTATTCGAACTTACCTGGTACTCGTTTCGGTTTCGCGTTTCAGTTATTTTGAAACCTTTCGTTTTCCTCGATCGATCTCCAAAATTTATTCCTCAGGGTATAGAACAATAAAATGAATTATCAATATCTTACATTATTCTTTTCGAGTCTAAAGTTTACCCCAGGACAAAATGATCGTTTTGTCTCTAACCTTTCACATTATTTATGATTTGGTCCCTAGGTTCTTATAATGAAATGCATGAATTTTCTACATTACCCAAGCCTAGACGAAAGTTTTTCCCTCTTATGGAAGCCCACATTTTCCATAATTTCACATTTTTACCACATATTTTACACCTTTTGCAAAAAGGTCCTTTTAGGGGTTTTTCATGAAAATCACCTAGAAAAAAATGTTTAACACACATCCAACTTTCATATTCCTGTATAAAACATCAAAGAATAAACATGTCACACATGGGTCACTTTACAAACATGAAACCTAACTCAAAATATGTGTAGAAATGGAGAGAGTAAGCTACCGGGATTTCAAAAATACGAAGAACATTAAAAATGGGGTTAGGGAGCACTTACTATTGAGCTTGAAAAGTGAAGAAACCCTAGCTATGGTGGCTCTCAAATTTCGACAACAACGTAGAGAAGATGAGCTGATTTTTGGCTTATTTTCCCATTTTATTTCATTAATTAGCCAAATGACCAAAATACCCTTAAGCTCAATGACCAAAATACCCCTAAACCCTTTCTTTAAAATTTTATCCTTTCATGCCCATTTTTTGTCCAAAAACTTAGAAATCGAGAAAATTACTCCTTAAGGACTTCTAATTAATAATCTAAAGCAATTTCATACAAATTTCTTCTAGAATCCAAGTTTGCACTTTATTCAATTTAGTCCTTATTTTCCAATTGGACACCTTGCTCATAGAATTTCTTCATGAAACTTTAACAAATGCATATTATCATATTCTAGACCTCATAATAATCATAAAACAATTATTTCAACGTCGGATTTGTGGTCCCGAAACCACTGTTCCAACTAGGCCTTATTTCGGGATGTTACACATCATAACCATTATAGGCCAACATTTAATGGCCATATACAAAATGAATCAATACCATTACAAGCCAACACATTTGGCCAAATCATCTATGACAAATAAAAAAAAGACCAAGTCCGAATACATGCCATAACTCAAAATAATAAAATCATTGGTACTCAAAATATTAAGTTGATAGTGTGAATGAATCTCTGACAGTCTCCGATCCCTAAGCTGGCTTGGTGACACTATAAAACAAGGGAAAAGAAAGAGGGAGTAAGCTATATAGCTTAGTAAGTTCCTATGTAAATAATAAGCATTATAACCAGACATGTAACATACAAATAAACATGATGAACTTGGCATAAATGCTATTAAGGTCATCTAATCATAACTTACTCATTCATAATCTTACCGAGGGATCATCGCATATCGAGCTCATTATTCAATGAGTTTTACATATGTACCTGTACCAACTCGCAACATAACATAACTTTTCATAGCTTGTCATTCTCGTTGAATTTCCCGTTGAACTACTTGGAATACGAAAGGATGCTCAGGAGTCTCACACATACATTACCATACCAATGCCATATCCCAGATATGGTCTTACATGGGATCTCATATCGATGCCAATAGCCCAGCTATGGTCTTATATGAAATCTCACATTGATGACATATCCCAGATATGGTCTTACACGAAGTCTCACATCAATGCCATATCCTAGATATGGTCTTACACGTAATCTCAACTAACTCTAATGTCATGACATTTGTACCCTATCTATTCCTAAGGTTCAACTGGGATATTTCTTACTTTGTCAATTACATCCACGAAGTCAATCATAAGTCATACAATATTAAATCATTTAAAACATAAATAAAATAATGCATTATTTACATACGAATTTACCTCGGTACAAATTACTAGAAAATGATTTAATCGTCAAACACCTTATTCTTCCCCCGATCAAGGTCCAAACTTCATTTTTCTTGATCTATAATAGCAAGTTTAGCTTATTTAATATTCACATTACTCAAATCAGCCCAAACATCATATTATGGCAAAATTACCTTTTTGCCCCTAAAGTTTCACATTTTTACAAATTAGTCCCTAGGCTTGTAAAATGAAATGTATTCAATTTCTTGATAACCCAAGCCTAGCCGAAACAATTCTATGCTTATAGAAGCCCACATTTTTTATCAAATCACATTTCTACTACCCATTTTAACAGCTTTTACAAATAAGTCATTTTTATACATTTTCACTAAAAATCACTTAGTAAAAGTTGTTTATCACACCTTTAACATACAATATCTTCCATCAAACATCAAAATACATGCATGTCACACATGGGTAAATTTTTAAACATGAACCCTACTTCAAAATAATGGTAGAAATAGGTAAACCGGGTTACGAGGACTTCAAAAATGTAAAGAGAATTAAAAACGGGGCTAGGATGTACTTACAATCAAGCTTGAAAATTGAAGAAAACCCTAGATATGGTGTCTTGTAAAATTCAGCCAATGAGAGAAGATGGTCACCAATTTTGGCTTTATTTTCCCTTTTATTCTTTTATTAACCAAATGACCAAAATGCCCTTCACTTAAAACTTTGAAATTTCACCTAATCATGTCCATTTTGGTCCATAAACTTAACTAATGGTCTAATTATCATATAATGACCTTTATTTTAAAATCCCATAGCAATTGGACACCTTTAACGAGTAGAACTCAACTTTTGCACTTATTACAATTCAATCCTTTAGACTAAATTGAGTGCCCAAACGTTAAAATTTTCGAATGGGATTTTCATGAAATCATTCTGTAAAATTGTAGACCATAAAAATATAATAAAAATAAATTTTTCTACGTCGGATATGTGGTCCCAAAATCACTATTTCGACTAGCTCCAAAATCGGGCTATTACATAGAGACTTAGTTGCATAAAGAGTTTCTAACCTTTTCCACAAGGTGGAGATGAGGTTTTCTCCATCAATACCTCATGAAAAACCGTTCGCAAGGTACAACTGGATTGCATACAAGGCCTTTTCTTCAAGCTTTTCCCATTCTATTTGGTTTAGATTCTCAGGCTTTTTCTTAGTAACAACCTTTTTCAAGCCAATTTGAACTAGAATTGTCATCATCCGAACTTGCCACAAATTGAAATTTGTCTCACCATCGAACTTCTCAATTTCAGACCTTGTTGCTGCCATCTCTGAATTGGCTGGTCTATGAAAATTGAGCTAGCTCTGATACCACTTGTTGGGATCAACCCGATTAAGCAACAAGTAACAAAATAGCGGAATAAATTGAAAAATTGAACACACAAATTTAGCATAGAAAAACCCCTCCAAAGAGGATAAAAAATCATGGGTAAAGATAATATTACTATAATGGTAAAAGAATGAAAAGTACAAAAGATGGAGATAAAAACTAAACCCTGAAAACCCAAAAACAAAGAATCCTCAAAACGTAAACACAAAATTCTCTAAATGTGTTATGAGTTCTAATCTCTAATGGGTGTTTTTTCAAGGTTGTAAAAGAACCTATTTATAAGCTAAATTCATAGGTCAAATAATAAAATAATTTAGACTAATTTGAGTTTGATTGAAATAAATAAACAGAATTTAACTGGAAGATTATTTCTTAAATTTGATTGAAATAAGAGTCATACTTAGCATCTATAAATGTTTTTCTTCACTTTTTCAATCATTTCATCCCACATCTCATAAACAAAGTGAAGAGTAGGTTTATCCGTGTCCATAATTTGAAGCATATCATACATAGGTTCCGTAAAAGTAAAGATATAATCAACCTAATCACACCAAAAGTCATCCAAAATTTTTTCCCTCACCAAATAGACTTTGGAAATGTCATCTTCTGTATAAGTAGACCATTCATCACCAATTACCATATTTTGGAGACCCCGTTTAATGAGGTTGAATCTTTTTAACATCACAATCATAGAAGCAAATCTAGTATCCGCAACAGTAACTAATTTCAAAGGCACAAAAAAATTAAATATTTCCAACCTCATAGAGTGATTCATTACGAAGTTTCTTATAAAGATAGCATCATCACCAACATTATTTATCCATCACAAAACATCATATGTAACCTCATTCTTTTCGATGTTTTTTGCAACACATATATTTTTAAGAACAAGATTAATAGTATGTACCACGGAAGGTGTCCAAAAGATATGAGGATTTGTGTCTTTACCAATGATCCCACGGCTTTACAAACTGGTGCATTGTCGATTATCACTTGAACAACATTTTGTGCCCTAACTTCACTTATGTCATCTTTAATTAAAGTTGTCACGTAAAACTTATCCTTGTACTCCTTTTCACAATTGACGGCTTTCAAGAAAACAACTTCACTTTCAGAAATGACGATAAAGTTAATCAACGGTTGTCTTTGTGCATATGTCCATCCATCACATATAAGATTAATACCTTTTTCCCTCCACATTCCCTTTATAGGTTGTAACAACCTCTCTATGTTTGCTCATTGTTTTTGCAACAATGTAGTCCTTAAAGCATTATACGCTGAAGGTATGTAACCCGAAATCGAATTCTTACTAGCTAAGGTGAATGTATTCACATAATGAGGGTTCCTAGCTAGATGAAAAGGTAATCCACCAGAATAAAACATCCGAGCAATTTCACTATCTAAATTCTCTCAAGCAGCTAGGTTGAACGATTGTTCTAAAGGGCCTTTTCTTCTTTTAGAACCTAAACTATGCCGTTGAAGTAAGGTTGTGTTTGGCCCAAAGGAAGATGCTAATGTTTGAGAACTAGGTAGTAATGGGACTATTTTTTGCTGCAACTTGAGTTTCACATCTTCAACTATTTTTTTTGCATTTCAGTAAGATGTTGTAGTGTTACTTTAGGACACACTCGAATTCCTTACCCACTTAGTTTCAATAAATGTGCTTTAATCCCAGAATATGACCCTTTAAATGAAGCGTTGCAAAAATTACACACAAAACTAACATTCCCACCTCCTTCAACAGTTTTTGGTAATTTAGTAACATATATCTAAAGAGGAGTGTTACTAATATCATCTTAAGACACACTAGCATTAGTCACATTATTTGATGAGTCAACACTTCCACTACCACTTTAAGATGCCATAATTAATGTTGGGGATCGACCTGATTAAATAACGAACAAGTTAAAATAGCGGAAGAAATTGAGATAAAAACTAAACCTCAAAACCCAAATATAAAGAACCCTCAAAACATAAATACAAAATTCTCCAAAAATGGTTGAGTTCTAGTAATTTAATGGATGTATTTTCTAATGTTGTAAAAGTGTTTATTTATAGACTAAATTTGTAGGTCAAATAAATTATACTAATAAATACAAAATATATTATATTAATAGATACTAAATCTTTTAGAAAGAAAATATATTTTGTTTAACTTGACTTGCAAGTAATCTCTTATTTTATTTAATAAGAATTTGGGTCACACATATATTTATTAATTTATAATTAAAATTAATTTTAAAAAATATTTTTAATCTAATAGGTACATTAACTAGAAAAATATTACATATATATATTCTTATTATAATGGGTCTCACATATTTATAGATTAAATTCATAGGTCAAATAAATTATGCTAATAAATATGAAATATATTATACTAATAAATACTAAATCTTCTAGAAAGAAAATATATATTTTTTAACTTGACTTGCAAACAATGTCTTATTTTATTTGACAAGAATTTAGGTCACACATATATTTATTAATTTATAATTAAAATTAATTTTTTTAAAAATATTTTTAATCTAATAAATTCATTAACTAGACAAATATTATATATATATATTCTTATTATAATGGGTTTCACATATTTTTATTATACTTACTTTTACTATTTTTATACTACTATAATTTTTTTTAGACTTTCTTACCCCATTATAGCTAGACACATTAACTACTTTTTTTTTTCTTTCTTACGCAGACACTCATATTCCCCCTCATTTGCCCTTTTTTTTTCCTCCTCATTTACTGCCTTTACCTTTGTCTTTGTCTTTCACTCTTTCTTCCCTACAAAACCTTCATCTACAAAATCTCTATCATCGTCATCATCTTCATATAAGAGGATCGACTCCAAAGAAGAAAAGTATGTTAAAAGTCTCATAAATTATCATAATTAAATGCTAAAGTTCTTTTTATCTGTTTACTAAAGTTCTCCTTGTATATGGTTTTTTTTCGTTTTTGATTCAGGCCAAAAGAAAGTCCAGCAGTGTCCCTTTTTGACATGCGTTGAGGTGTGTCCGGTATGTATTTGGCCATGTCAATGGCGTGTCCTTGTCAAATACCAATACAACACTTGTACGAGGGGGTTTTCCCTGTCGATGTTTTCATAGGTTATCGTAAATGAAACTCACATACAAGTACATCTATGCATACCATAAGACTCAGTCAATCGAAATAGAAAAGGAAAAAGAAAAAAGCTAAGCTACAATAAACATCACAAGAGCACTACCAAAGCACTACAGATGAGATAATTAGCTGCAAATTCTGTTAATGCCAACCTTCGCCTCTTTTGCAGTTCTCAAAACTTGATTGAGAACCATATACCTGCTAGAGAAGGAGCTGAAAAAGAATTAATAACATTTCGATAAATATAAAGGCCTTTGCTGGACTTTGAACCCACTCCAAAATACTACTGCAATCAATCTCAATGATTGACTTATTAGAGAAACACATAAAGTTATGAATTACTGAGATGCCTTTCATTGAAGTCGAAGTAACCTTTAAATACAAGTGAAATGTAATCAATTTCTCTAAAGAATTCCTTTGAAGAAGGAGAATTATCTAAACTTATAAATTGTCCTAGGAGAATCTAAATAGCCTAACAAATGAAGGAGAATTGTTAAAACTTTCAAACCATCCTAAAATATTAGAAACAACCCAAAAAATAAAAGAAGAATAAATTGTTGGATTTTTAAGAAGAAAGGATTGAAATAGAAGAAAAAGAAAAATAGAAAAATGGAGAAAGATTAGCTTGTGATCAATTATTTCGTTAATGAAGAAAAAACTGATATATTGTTTGCAAGAAAAAAATAGATTAAATAAGGTAATAATAATAAAATAATTACAGCTTGGCCTAATCTTTAAATAGCTTGCTTCCTCATTAGCTGATTTTAACCTAATCAACAACCAAAACGTCTAATAAAAAATCATTATTGTTTCAGTGCAAGTTAGCAACTTGTAGAATGAGGAGCTCATAGGCATAAGCTCGCCAAACAGAGCTCATAGCTTTAGTGTCATCCCAAGTTTGGTGAGCTCACATTATTGGTAAGCTTGCAGTCTTGGTGAACTTGCAGATTTGGTGAGTTCAAAGACTTATGTTCAGGGCTCATTATTGCATGGAGGGTCACTTAGCAATACTCCTCCTTGACTTCCATGTTTTGAACTCCAATATTGTAACACCCCTAACCCATATCCGTCGCTGGATTAGGGTCATGAAGTATTACCAAACTGTACATAGCTTAAGAGAGTCAAACGTTACTATTCATGCTTAAGGTAATACAAACTCAATTATACGAATCGTATGCATATTTCCTTTATAGCATTTAGATTATTTTATTATATCAAAATTTTAATACATAACAAATTTCATGCGCATACCTTAAAACATTCAAACACAAATATTAAATACATGCTACTATATCTATTTAATTTAATAAATTTCAAACATATTATTTAAATAACTTTACATGTGTGCATGGTAAAAGCCAAATATACTATTACACGCCAATTCAAGTCCAAACATATATGCAACCTCAATATTATTACTATATGGCCGAACTTAACTTTAAAGCAATATATATATTGCACATCTTAGCATTCCACTATGAATCATTAAATAAGCACAGAATACAACTCATAGTACACCCCACTTGCATGCAAATTATTATACACCATTAATATTCACATAACCAAGTACACATGCTCATACCATTGGTGGAAACACTTATTTTACTTGTGACTATCCGATTATAGATATTTACTTAGTATTTCTTTTCACTATTCAAATGATCATAATTTCAATCATCAAATATATTTACACAAGAATCATACTAATCCATCACATAAAATATGCCATATAAACACTTCTAAAACAATTTAGTAACATAGCCGAATACACAATGTACTTAATATTACTCTTTTACCGAATCATATAACAACATCGCAAACATATATTCTTCATATTAAGTTTATTAACTTGGACTATTCATGATACAAATTATATATTTCTAATATGCCAATATTTAATCACAACTAATATATATAATATAATTTTTTTTTTACTTATCTAACAACCATGTTTATCTTGATTAAACTAAATCATAAAATTCAACTAAAGTAAAACATATTAGTTTGTCAAACTTACCATATTGAATAATCACAAGCTATACATATCATTACTTTAAACTGTAAACATATATGAAACACACCATATATATGACTTTCATTTTACTTATCTAATATATTACATATTATAACTCAATAAGCATCTGTTATTTATATATGCAAATGTCGAATCATCAATCAAATATATTCATTATCTAAATTCAACATTTAACCAAATATACTCGTTAACCCACTTTAACCAATATTATTAAATACAAGACACAATCGAATCATTACACTAATGACTTAACCTTTAAATACCAAACGACAAACAAGCCTATCACAAGCACATGTATGAATTTCATCTATCACAAACTGAATATAGAAGCATGTCATTTACTACTCCCAACTGATTTGCAAGGCAAATCACACATTCTGAATAAGTTAATAATAAACCACAGAAAAACACATTCATCACCCATATATTAAGTTTAACTTGCACATATATATATACATAACCCATGACCAAAGTTACTTAAACATTAGAACATTAGCACTAGGATTTAGCCATTTTTGCATGGCTTTATATACAGACGCATCCAAAATAAACTAACTCCAAGGCTAGCTTATACATGCCATAAGATCGAGTTTAACTTATAAGATACCAAAACTGTAGATAGTGTGATGGACTATGCTGACGATCCCTGAGCTCGTAACTTGATCCAAAATCTATAAAACAAAAACGAGCATACACACAGAGTAAGCTTTTATAGCTTAGTAAGTAATAAGTAAATTACAATTCAAGACATTATCAATTCATTTAAATCAATCCATAATATACTATCATAACTAAATTTAATCCCACATTTAACATTTCATATATATATCCTGTGCTTTTATAATAAACCTTATCTTAACCGAATGTACATATATATATACTCAAAGTATCATTCGATTTCAAAGGCATATTAACACCATATAATCGAATGTTCATAGACTAATATACATATACTCATAAATCTGACTTTAACAACTCATACTTATACATAGCATATAGCCGAAAATACTACATGAATCCAACTACATTTACATTATTATCATATATAGAATTTGCATTTAATATCAAATAACAAACTTACCTTACTTTCAATTAGGTAATCAAATAACTCATACCTAATCGTTTAACTCATTTTACACATTCGATCATAACTTATCATTGTCCGTTGAACCATTCGGAATTGAATAGAATACTTTGATAATCACACGTATCGAACAATGCCGACGTCCCAGACGTGGTCTTACATGTAATCACATAACGATGCCACTGTCTCATCAGGGTCTTACTCATACACATATATCGGAATCACATATAAATGCCAATGTATTAAACGTGGTCTTACTCGCACACATATATCGGAATCACATGTCGATGCCAACGTATTAAACGTGGTCTTACTCGCACACATATATCGAAATCACATATCACAAGTCGAAGTCTCATATATATATATATCCATGTATCAATTTAAACTTGGCCAAAACACAAATATGTTCATTAATAATATTATTATTCACTTTCTAGGTCACAAAATCATCATACAATTGAATATATATATTTATATACTCATGATTCACACTTTAATATCATATACATATATCATTTAGCCGAATTTAAATTTGTTATACATATAATCAACACTTTAACATGAATAGTTCATGTCATTACTTCAAATACCAAACTTATTCGTTACTTTATCATTAAACATAGATTATTTTTCCTTACTCAATGCTGATTTGTAATTTAGTACTATTTCATACAATTATTTACAGATCACTTATATTAAAAGTTAACAATATCTCTATGCTTATGAACTTACCTCGGACGATGTAAAACGGAACGAGATGACTAGTCGACAACTTTAGTTTTCCCTCGATTCAAATCCGATTTCTTTGGTTCTTGATCTAAACATATTCAATTTAAACTCATTCAAACACATTTTTCATTCAATTTAATCCAAACACACATAAATGGGAAAATTACCATTTTACCCCTAACATTTTACACTTTTTACAATTTAGTCTCGATTGCACAAAACACAAAATATGCAAAATCTCAACATACCCATGTTAGGCTGAATGTTCATAGTGTTCATACAAGTCCATATATTTCATTTATTTTAAATTTTAGTCTCTTAAATTATTATTTTTGCAATTTAGTCCTAATTACTCAACATCATCAAAAACTCCAATACAAAATTTGTTAATCTAAAACATATCTTTCATATTTCATCATCAAACAACAAAAATCACAAGCTTTCAATAATGACATAACTCAAAATATTTACCAAAATAAAAAAATTCAAGCATGGGTTTACTAGTACTCGAAGCAACGATCTCAAAAACGTAGAAATTATCAAAAACTGAGCTAAACACATACCTTGATTGAGCTTGAAAATGCCGAACTAGGTTTTTCTTTTTATTTTCTCTTGTTTTAGCAAGAACATATAACACATAAATGGCTTATTTCTTTATGTTTTATGATATATAATATATTATATTAACATAACATTTAATTTACACTTTTAACCTTAGTTAAAATATTACACTTTCATATATATTATGCCCATAGCCGTCCACTTAAATTAATAATGGCCCAATTACAGCATAAAGGTTTCATATTATAGAGACATTCAACAATTTGGTCCTTTTACTATTAACCACCTAATTTTCATTTTACGCGATTAAGTCCTTTTATTTAATCAGACATTCAAACGACAAAATTAAATCACGAAAATTTCACAGATATAAATTTACACATAATAAACACAGAAAATAATTTTTAAATATTTTTTGACTCAGATTCATGGTCCTGAAACCACTGTTTCGATTAGGGTCTAAATCGGGCTGTTACAAATATCATAGTGCAGCTTTTCAAACCTTATCTTCCCAAGAGGTTTTGTTAGAATATCAGTCAACTGATCTTGTGAATTACAATGAACTAATGTTACTTCCTTAGCTTGTTCCACTTCTCTTACAAATTGATACTTGATTTTGAAGTGTTTTGTTTTTCCATGAAACACTTGATTTTTTGTAATTGCAATAGCAGATTAATTATCACACTTAATCTCTATTGCTTCTTCTTGCTTTAAATTTAAATCATTCAGCAATTTCATTAGCCAAATAACTTGATTCACAGCTGCTGCGGCTACAAGATACTCAACTTCAGCAGTTGACTGCGCCATTGTTTCTTACTTCTGCGAGCTCCAACAGAACACGCTTAATCCCAGAGTAAAGAAATAACCTGAGGTGCTCTTCATATATTTAGTAGATCCAGCCCAACCACTTTCTAAATACACAAGTAGTTTGATTTTTTCAGTCTTTATAAACTTCACTCCATGGCTTAGAGTTCCTTTTATGTATCGTGAACCCTTTTTGATGCCATGTAGTGGTTCACATTACAGCAATGCATGTATTTGGACAACAGACTTACAACAAACATTATGTCAGGTCTGGATGTTGTCAAGTAAAGCAAACATCCCACTTGTAGCTTGTTTCATCTACCTTTTCAACATCTTCATTGTTGGTGAGCTTCTCACCTTGAGCAATAGGATTGCTTCCATGTTTACAATTTTCCATGCTATATTTTCGCAGAAATTTTATCACGAATCCCTTCTGGTTTATGAAGATTACATCATGAGCTTGATTGACCTTTAAACCGAGGAAATATGTCATTTCACATAAGTCTGACATTTCAAAATTTTCTTGCATCTGGTCCTTTAATACAATCACTAGTTCGTTACCCCTTCCAATCACAAGTAAATCACCAACATATAATGAAATAATGAAAAGTATTTCATTACCAGTTTTCTTCACATATAAAGTGGGTTCACTGACACTTCTTTCAAAACTCATCTCTATTAGATGACTATAAATTCTTTCATACCACGCTTTTGGTGCTTGCTTCAAACTATACAGTGCTTTGTGTAGTTTGTACACATTGGTCTCACATTCAGGTACTGCAAATCTTTGAGGTTACTCAACATAAATTCCTTCCTTCAGAAAGCCATTTAGAAAGGTTCACTTTACATCCATTTGAAGTATTATCCAACCTTTTTGAGCTACAAGAGTTATCAGTAGTCTTATGTTGCTTAACCTCGCAATATGGGCAAAGGTTTCAATGAAGTCCACTCCATATTGTTGGCTAAACCCCTTCGCAACTAACCTTGATTTATATTTGTTGACTGATCCATTAGGATTCATATTGGTTCTAAACTTCCATTTAAATCCAATTACTTTATTGCGAATTTGTCTATCCACAAGCTCCCATGTTTCATTTTTGTTGATCATGGTGATGTCATTTTTCATAATTGCTCGCCATTCAACTTCTTTAAAAGTGTCTGGTTCTAGTTTTGCCAGATTACACTGTTAATAGATTTCAGTGATAGACCTGGTTCCTCGCACTACTTGTTTATCTAGTGGATTATTTTTAGTTTGGTCTTCAGTGGCTTGCACATCAAGTTTTGGACCCCTCTATTCACACATCTCCTCCTCTGTTGCAGTCCAAGTCTAGATTCTTCTTTTATCAAACTTCACATCTTTCCTTATGATCACTTTATTGGTGAAAGGATTATAGATTCTATATCCTTCTTTAGCACTGAAATATCCAAAAAATATCTCTAGCTATGATCTGCTATCTAAATTGCTTCTTTTCTCTTTTGGAACATGAACAAAACAAGTGCAACCAAATACTCTTAAGTGTGAAACAGAAGATTTAAAACCATACCAGGCCTCAAATGGTGTCTTCCTTTCAATAAATTTAGTAGGTAGTCTGTTTAGTAAGTAAACAACAGTGTTTACTACCTCTGACCAAAAATAATTTGGTAGTTTGTGTTCAGAAAGCAAGTAACGAACCATGTTCATTACAATTCTATCTTTTCTTTCACTTGCTCTATTCTGCTGTGGAGTGTACCAATTGTTCAATTGATGATGAACATCAGACTCTTCGCAGAATTTTTCAAACTTCTTTGAGGTGTATTCTACCCCATTATCCGATCTTACTATTTTTAACTTACAGTCACTTTGGGTCTTAACCATTGCTTTTAATTTGAAAAAGATTCCAGCCACATCAGACTTATTCTTTATGAAACACCCAATAGAACTATGTACTGTCCCCAATAAACAATACAAAGTACTTACTCTATTTAGTGAACTTGTTTTCATGGATCTGCAAATGTCAGTATGTATTAAGTTCAATTTTCCAATGGCTTGCCATGTTGTGTTCGTAGAAAATGGAGACCTCGTCTGTTTTCCAAACTGGCACACCTCGCATACATCTTCATAATCGGTCATATTTGATAAATTTTCAACCAAGTTATTCTTAGACATTTGACTTAAGGATTTGTAGTCAACATGTCCCATTCTTCTATGCCATAACTTGGTTTCATCTAGTGAGTTGGTGTATGCTACTGAAGTTGCTAAGTTCCAGTTGACAGCAAAGCTTCTATAGACTATTTTGGTTGAAATGAGATTGCATCCACTTGGATCAAAGATTAGGCATTTATTGTCTTTGAATATCACTGGATATTTTTTCTCAAGCAATTAACTTACATTCAGTAGATTTTGATCTATGTCAGGAACTAAAAGAATATTTGTGACAAGTTTAGTACCTGATGGAGTTTTAATCAAAATATCTCCTTCTCTTACTACTTTCTAACTTTCACCTTGGAGTAGAACCTTTTGTCAATGCTTTTGAATATGCTCGCATCTATATTCATATGACTTGTACAACCACTGTCAAACAACTAGATTTTTCTTACTTTGTTGAAAGGTTCACATGGTGTCGCGAATTGGACTTCACATGGAGGTTCACAAGATTCTGCGAACTATGCTTCGCATAAGGTCGCCAACATTAGTTCTTCTTAGCTTCCTTCTGCAGTTTGTGCCTGAGTATTTTGTTTTTGTGCGTGCTCATTATTCTTGCACACTCTTTTTTCATGGTTAAACTGCTTACAGTTTTTGCATTAGGCATTAGGCCCGAACTAACAGAATTTCTCAAGATGACCTAACTTCTTGTAGTGCGAACACAGTGGTTATTTTTTCTTTATACTGCCCTTCTTTGAGTTCTCTTTTTTATTTGACCAACTTTTTTTCTTTATGACTTGAGGAGCTCAGAACTTCTTTATTTATGGATTGAAAAGCTCGTTCGACGTGCCCTTCTTTGTTCTATAGCATATAAAACATTGATTAATTCTAAGAGTGAGATGGTTGATAGATCCTTTGAGTCTTCCAATAAAGATATCTTTGATTCATATCTCTTAGGAAGTATGGTAATCACCTTCTCAACTACTTGACTATCCATGAACTGATCCCTTAGTAGTCTTATCTAGTTCACCACTGTCATGATTCGATCTGAATATTGCTTCACAGTCTCAGCTTCCTTCATCTTGAGGTATTCACAATCTCATTTGAGATTTATCATATGTTGCTGCCTTATCTTCTATGAACCCTGGAACTCCTCCTTGAGCTTATCCCAAGCTTGTTTAGGAGTATCACATGCCATTATTCTTGTAAATATCACGATTGAAACACTGTTTTGTAGGCAGGATATCGCCTTATATTTTTTGGCATATTTTTTACTATGTTGTTTCATTTAAGCCAATGTAGGATTTGGTTTCAACACTGGTGGCTCTATTTGTTTGAAGATAAATTTTCATTTTTACTACCTAGACATAGTAGTTTTCTCCTGTGAAAACAGGGGAGTAGTGTAAAGCTTGCTGAAAACATTTTTATGAAAATAGGCCCTCAAAAATAAGTGGCTTTAGATATCAATTATTGGATTTTTTTATGAAGAAAGGATTGAAATAGAAGCAAAAGAAAAACAAAAAAATGGAGGAAGACCAGCTTGTGATCAATTGTTTCATTAATGAAGAAAAAATTGATATATTGTTTGCAAGAACAAATGAGCTTAAATAAGCTAAAAATAATGATAAAATAATTACAACTTGGCTTAATCTTTAAACAACTTGCTTCCTCATTGGTTGATTTTAGTCTAATCATCAACCAAAACGTCTAATAAAAAATCATTAATGTTTTAGTGCAAGTTGGTAACTTGTAGAGTAAAGAGCTCGTAAGCATGGGCTCGCCAAACAGAGCTTGCAGCTTTAGTGTCATCACAAGTTTGGTGAGCTCGCAATCTTGGTAAACTCGCAGACTTGTGTCTATGGTTCATTATTGCATGGAGGGTCACTTCTCAATATAAATTACAAAATTACTAATAATAAAACACTTGTGCCAATACGCTCCCCACAAGATAGACAATGTGCAACAATGCCTAGCTTGAACAAATGACAGTCAAAAGTTGGTTTTCAAAGAGCTTTAGTGAAAGTATTTACTAGTTGATCTACGACATGGATGTGAACAACTTGAACTTACTTTTTCTGCATTTGCTTTCACTTGTAACAAAAATGCACGCAATATGTTTTATTCAACTATGGAATATAGGATTTTCACATAAATATGTAAGGTTAACATTATCACAGTAGATGATAGTTAGAGTTTTGTGAACGAAATATGCATTTCAAGTAAAAGATTCTTTACGCAATATTATAGTTGGAGGTTAACATTAGCAATGGCACTACCAACAACGTGATATTTAGCTTTTATAAAGGATCGAGCTATTATTATTTTTTTAGGACAATTTTATAAGATTTTGATAAAAAAAAGATAAGTAGAAGTGGAGGCTTGATCATTGACATCCTCAGCCCAATGGAGGCTTGATCATTGACATCCTCAGCCCAACCCCCATCAAAATACATATAGAAACTAAAATCATTACTTCACTTTGGTTGTAAACCAAACTTAATAGTGCTTTGATTTCCAGTGAATCTCAAAGGAGAATTGCATAAATTGAGACAATTTGTTTACAGAAAAACAAATGACGAGACAAGTTTAGGATAAATATTGCAGTTTCCCAAAAACCTTTCTTTAGTTAGCCACATTAGTCAATGGAAAACCATTGTTGGTTTGGAATATTTTAGTGGCACTCATTGGAGTTTCAACACCATTGTAGTCATTCATATTTTCTTTTACACGGTATGTCACTTATATAATTAGATTGTGACAGAATAATACCATCTACATCTCGTAGTACTTCAACACCTAAAAAGTAGTTAAAAGTGACAAGATCTATTATAGAAAAATAAACAGCAAGGAAAGAAATAACCTAATTAACAACTAAGGTGTGGTTGATTATGATTATAATATTACCCACATAGACTTACAAATACACATAAACCCATGAAGTATGAATAGTGGCGCATCAAATTTAGATGTTACAAATCTCAGATATAGTAGATAAATATTAAGTTCATGGTACCAAGTATGAGGAACTTGTTTGAGTCTATATAGAAGGAGGATTTTGACATTTTTATTAAAATATGAAATTTCTTAAACAACTCTTTAACTTCACTTTTGTTTGTCAAAGTATAGATCCAAATTTACTTAGTGTAGTAGTTAACAAAAATAGTGATATAATTTTTTTTACTAACAACAAAACTAGGAGAGACCCCAAAATCACTAAATAGTGTTTGAAGAGGTTTTGTATTTAATAAAGTAAGTTACTGAAAAGGTTGTCAATGGGCTTTATTTGATGAGCATGAATTACGAAGGTAAATTTTTCTCACAAGTAAGGTAGTGAGAAATTATTTAAAAGAAATTTGGGTGCTCTTGCATGTGAGTGACCCAGTCAACAATGCTACATAACAATAGAAGTTTCGTAGAAGCTAAATGGCCTTTTTGAGAATTTAGAAAAGTGAAACTTGGCCGTTTGTAGAGAGCACCTTTATTTTAGCCATGTACCAATGGTTTCTATTTTTGTAGGTCTTTTATAGAAAAATAAAAGGGGAATAATTCAAAAAATATTAGGTTATCTTTGCAAAATTTGGAAAATTAAATTAAATTGTGTGACATGCTAGGAGCACAAAAAGTGTTAGAAAGCTTGAGATGCATGTATCTGAGTTAAACCAGTGTGTGTAATTTGAATTTTTTACCATCACCTATAGAAGCTTCTTTAATACCCTTGTAAGTTTACAAGTTGTGTGGTTCACTAGTTATGTAATGAGATGCACCAGAGTCTAGAATCTAAAGTTGCAATGACTTCTTATAACTTGTGTTGAAGTTGGCTTTAGCCTTAAAGTGGTTATGAGACTTGGATCTACACACCCTTGCAACGTAACCCGATCTATTACATAGTTGGAACCAAATAATACTATTAAAATTATTCACCAAGCACCTTCATTGATTGACTTCTTCCAAATAAAATCAATAATCCTTTTCATCATAAAGGTCATTTGGTCATTTTTTCTTTAAGGCTTGTAGTGAGACTCTCCATTGTCTTTGTTAAAGATGCCACATGTTCTTCCAAGGATGTAGTGTTAATCGTCATGGCATTCCTTACTCTGGAATTTGGCTTTGGAAAAGATGTTGGAATGACATGCTCACTTGATTAGGTGCCTTTTCTTTTGATTAATAATCGGCAAGCTACACTTGATCCACAAGGAGAAACTTATTCTAGATCATGAGTTAGTGAAGAAACACCAAAAATGGATTGCCACGAAGTATTGAAAAAGTTTTCCTAAATAACTCAAGAAGAGTTTCATCTTTTGTCTAGTGCCATAGGGATGAGTAAGAACATTAGTGTTTGATAATGAAGCCAAACAGGCTACAGGATTAGTTAGAGTGAGAGCTTACTGATGTAGATGTTCTTCAAGGCTGTCGTAACTTTTTGAAATTTGACTTTTTAAGAGAAGAGATGAAATGCAAAGATGGTCCCACTAGGCATGCCAAAATTTTGTACACCCAAATTTCGAGTAGAAAGTTGAGTTAAAAATTTGGAGTCAAATTTATTGATAATTTCAAAAGAAAAGTTACAATCTTTGAAAAATTCTCGAACACTAAGAAAATCTCCTTTGATTCTTCTCTTCGGTTTGAGTTTTGATCTAAGGGTCGTCTAATTTAATCTTGGATGAATGTCGATTGCTTCAAAGGTCGTGCTAGCTTGATATTAAAACGGGTTTGAACCTCTTTTCTTCAATTGGTTTGGATCAAAAGGCGGCTTTCTTCATAAATGGGTTTTGTCACCCTCTCCATGGTTGAACTAGATCAAAAGGTGACTTATGTGGCATTTTTTAGAATTTCTTCAAGTTTTTCGGGTTTTTTAAAGATTTCTAAAGAGATCTTCTGGAATTCTTGAACTTGTAATGTGTAGAATGGCTTGGGGTGATCCCTTTTTATAGTGTCAATTACATAAATGAAATAGAGTTCTAGTAGATTTTAATTGCTTCATTTGATTCTTTTACGAGAACTTAAACTCTTTTATTTATTACTTATCTTTTATTAATTTAATTAATTAGAGATAAAATAATCATTTAATATTATCACTTAATTACATTATTTTTAATTAGTGGTAATATAAAATTTTAATATTTATCTCTTAATTAATTTAAATTAATTAGAGAAAAACATTTATGACATAGATATGATGTCATGATTTTTGCCCGTGTTAACTTTGGCTTTACCCACAATAATTTTGACTTAACACGTGACACTTTTCCAGTGGCTTGTAAATTATCTTCATCTACAAGGTGACCCACCACTTAGACTCCTTATCCTCCAAGCCACTTGATTTTGATATGTGTACACCCACCTTCAAAGAGGGGACCACCAAGGGACCATTGAGCGTAACAATCTTGTACTTAGCTAAAGGAATGCTAGAGTAATATCATACTTGAGGACAACCCATGTCCAACTGCCTTACCACTTGGCCGACTGAACGATCATCATATCGTGAATCTGCCGGTGGATGGCCTCACCGAAAACGAGACCTCTACCTCTATAAGTACCTTGTACCACAATGAAAAAGAGATTGAACCTTTAGCCTTTTCAGCAACCCCAAGCACACCCAACACTCAACACTCTTAGCCTCCTCCCCTTACCTCTTTTCTTTGGCTTTTTGCCTATTTAGGTGAACTGATCCTTCTCACACCACCACTTGCTCCTTCTTGTCTTCTCTCTTGTCGACACTTATGCAAACAACCATAATCTTGATAACTGAACTTTGTTAATGTAAATAGGGCATACCGTTATGGGTGAGTGTTTGGTCGAATCTAGTCAAATTGAGTTGAAAAATTTCGAGTTAATTGAGTTGACAAGTCATATTTTATCATCTAAGTCAAATTAAATTTTTTCTGATCGAGTCGAGTTGAGTGAAATCGTTCAAGTTAAATTAAAAAATTAAACATGTCAAATTCAAATCTTGTTACAGTATATCTAGTTTCATGTTAGAGCATATAAATTTGAAACCATATATATTTTAAAACTTTTTCAAAGCAACAAAAAAAAAAGAAAAAAAAAAGATACTTTGGTATGATAAACTTGAATCATTAAAAAACTTATTTAGGTCCCAAAATTATTATTTTGGAAAATTTTTAAAATTTTAACTTTCTTTATATATTCTTTAGAGTTTTTTTTTTCATAATTTTTTAAAAATATAAATTTTAGAATTTTTATAAATATTTTAAATTTTTTTGTAATTTTTGTTGAGAGAGGCCAATTTGCTCATTTTCAAAATTAACAGGGATCAAAGGAGTATTTACACCAATCTGTTATTCGAATTATTCGAGTTATTCGAATTGTAAAATTCAACTTGACTCGAACTCAAAACTCGAATTACTTATTCGAGTTAACTCAACTTATTCGAACAACTCGATTCGATTAACTCAAAATTTAATTTCTTTTAATCGAATCGAATTTGCTAAACTCTGAATATGGTGATAGTCCAATAGAGTACCCTCATCATTTACACAACAAACACAAGGAAAGAAGAAATAGTGCAAAGAGATAATATAATTAAGAAGGTGTTGTCTTAGTGGCCTTTCCACTTGCCTGGATCTCTTTATCAGCAACCATCCAACCATACTTCCATGGAGAAGATTAGTGCAGTTGAAGTTGAAGTAGAATACGAAATATTCCATTTCTGGAAATGCCATACCCCAAGTTTCTTAAGCTTAAATATTTGGATTCATGTAGTGGCCATTCACTGAATCACAAAGCACTGAGGTCAGCTGGCATTAGGCTAGGCCCTACATCACTTAGTTTTAATGGGCAATAGGGATGGTTCATCCTATTCTTAGATGACAAAAACATCCACTTTTATAGATATCAAATATATTTGTTACCCTCATGATTTTTGTATTACATATATCATGAAAATAGTTTCAGTACACCTAGGTTCTTACAAGAGGCAAAATAATAAGTTTGAAACCAGTCAATAGGAGGCGTGCATTAACCTTTGGTCAACCACCTCGATCCATCTTTCTATAATTTTTTTTATTCCATATCAAATTTACGAGGCAACTCTTTTTTTTGGTCATCTCTATTTCATTTTTAATTTTTAGTTCTTGTTATTTTTTTAAAAAAATTCAAGTTTATTATATATTCACATGATTATTATGTGAGCTTTTTTTTAATATCATACTAATAAAATTAGAACAAAATTTAATATTGTTAACAATTAAGCTCGAATTTTAAAATTTAAAAAATAAAAATAAAAATGCAACTAAACGGATTTTAAATACCAAGGAACAATATCCAACTCCGTGCTATTCCTGATGCAAGGCGGATTAGGGTAGATGAGTGGAAATAGCAAAGGGGGTGATTGCCTTAATCCCCCTTTCTATTAATTAAGTCAACAAAAACAGTTGGGCGATGTCAATGTGTCATACTTCCTCTCATTATTACCCTTTCTCTATCACTCCATTTGCTTTCCCCCCACTCTGTATTGTTGAACCAATTCATATTATTGACTCTTCAACAATTGTTCAACCTAACCTTAATTTCATTAGTCTCTGCTTTCCAATTTCTATGTCTCCTATATTTAAAAATTAACATTCAACACCTTTTGATATTTCATTTGCAATGAGAGAGAAAGAGGGAAACGGGGTAAAGCAAAATCTGTCCTGTGTGTGATACAAGGTATAATAATACGGCAATTCCATCATGAACCCTCCTGCCTAACAGTTTTGGTAACTATTGAATATGATGATTTTCAAAGCATTAGACTTGTTATTTCTTTGACATAGCAATCAAGAAGATAGTATTGTAGGTAATAATTGGGGGGGGGGATCAAGCTTTTGTTGGAATCCACTGATCTCCTTGAATGAAATTTTGGACAGAGTAAGTATATACATTCTGTCCAGGAATTGGAGAACTCCATGGAACTCTTGCTGACATGTTTGAACCCGGTCCTGAATTCTGATATTCTCCGTAGAAAAGTGTTTTCAATGCGAAGTCACCACTCCATGGCAACCATCCCTGCGGAGAAATAAGATCTCCCATCACACAGTTTATGTAAACCGTCCTTGAATATTCCTTCCATGGCCTTCCCAAAAAGTTCTTGTGCACTTTAGGGTTGCTATAGTAGTATTTCGTGTAGTCATCCGTGCCATTGAGGGAGCAGTTATGGAAAATGAGACCAGTTGATTGAGCAGGATCAGTTCTGCCATGAGCTGTGATGGCATTGGTCTCACCTTTTCCGGGATTTAACTGCCGTGGAACAACCAATATTTCACATTCTTGGAATACAGCAGCTGAGTTTCCGAAGATGAAATCCACGTTCCCCTGAATCTGGCACTTGTTGTAGAATTGGCGGAGCGAGTGAGCATACAGTGTATCTTGATTTCCTAAGAATTCACAGTTCTCAATGACAGAGAGATCGCTATCTGATCGGAAGGCTACTGCTTGGTGAGCATCGGGGCCTGCTGTGTTCTTGATGGTGAGGCCACTGGCCATAAATCCATCCCCAATTACTCCTGTTACACGTTAGGATGATGAGAAACTTAAAACAAATAAAAGCTATGGATTTGGACAATTTGACTGATCTTTCAAAGTCTACGTTGAATTTAAGAGACATTTCCAAGTAAATTACAAATAGTTGAAGTCATCTCTCGAGTCTAATAAAGATCCTAAAACATATATAAAAAATAATATCTAGCAAACCCCAAATTCAGAATTCAGCATTCACTTTGTCCGCACAGACGAATCACCGAACTCTGATGTTTTATCGAAAAAAGTTAAAATAAGAGGGTGGGGTCACTCACCGACTGTCGCAGACTCGTAAGTGGTCATTCCAGGCTGCCCCACATTTAGAGAACCTGTAATAACGGTTTTACCCATCCCCTCCCCCAAGAACACCACATTTTTCTTCGCCAACGGAACCCTCACAGTTTCCTCGTACACCCCTTCCTTTATCTCTATCACGAACCGTCGCCCCGCTTCTGCATTATCCGGCGCAGCGTTCACCGCCTCTTGCACCATCTTGTAACACCCTCCGCTCCCGTCTTTGCACACCGTTACATCCGGCTTTAATCCCGTCGGGAAACCGCCGTCGAACACCAGTTCCGTTCCTCCCAACCCTTTCTCGTAGAACCCGTCCCGTTCCGTTTTGGGTGGGGCCCACGAGTTGATGTTGTTACCGTAATTATCGTAAGCGGCCATCATGCTTAACGCGTTGCTGGTGTGCTGCGTCAAAGAGTCCAAGAACGCCATGGTTTGGTTGACCAATTGGGTGTCATTTGCGTACTTGAGGGCACCCCAGCAATCGTATTGGTAGCAAAGGGCGGCGCTCATCCATGCACGTGCGTCCTTGATCTTGCCACGTGATAAAGCGTCGACGGTCGAGTTGATGCGGTAATCAGAGTTGGAAAGGATTTCATCACAGATGGAAGCGGCGTTGGTGCGGTTAAGGTTGCCTTTGGAGGTTTCGAGGATGGATTTCACCATGGATTGTCCGGTTTTGAGGTTGTGAGAAGAGACAGAAATGGCGGAGAGGATGATTTGGAGGGAAGTGGGGTTGGGAGGGAGTGTTAGAGAGGATTCACAAGGTTGAGGAAAACGAGTGGAGTGGCAGGCGAGGCGGATTTGAGAAGTATTTTGAAGTGGGTCTTGTTGGAGATGGTGGCGATGGGAAGAAGAGAGGGTGAAGAAAAGAGCGAGAGAAAGAAGAGAAAGGAGAAGAAAAGCAGACATTGAGATTAGCAGAAGGCGACAAGTGGGTTTCCGGAGCTGGTTTTTGGAAGGTATATTATGAGTTGGTTGTGGTGGAGATGAGGGCATGGTTTAATAGTGGGTGGGAATGGGGGTATTTATAAATCCAAGAGATGGGGGAGGGGTTTTGGTGAATTCACGAGAAGAAAGAGTCACGGGGGGCATGTTTGATTTTGGAATTTTCCCCCATGGAAAGGGAGGAAGAAGAAGGTGTGCGGCCAATCCATTTACTTGTTCTTCACTGTCAGCAAACCATTGATTGGTAGATTTTAGTTTTTGGGGGAAATTTAGGGAAGTGGAGAAAAGGGAATTAAAACAGGGAGTGCTATTAGTGGTTTTCTATCTATGATTCTGAATGAATGTGAATGTGAATGTGAACGTAAACATTAAGTATATGTCTCTTTTTTTTCCTGCTTCTATCTCTAATTTTGTCTCCTTTTACAGCGGTTAACGGGTTTGTTGGGTAATATTATAACATAAAATTGTGATGCATTCATATTACCATCCTAAATTTTTATCTCATAATATTTAAAATATTATTTTAACTTTTCATTTAATTTTTTAATTTAAAATTTCCTATAAAAATTAATATTTATTAACTTTATTAATGTGATTGCACATAGAATGTCACGTGAATATCATATCAATAATTAATTAATTATTTTTAAATTTTAAAAAGTTAAGCAATTACTAATGTGAATTACTATGTGAATGTCATATCAACAAAGTTAATAGATATTAATTTTTTCATTTATTTTTAAGTAATTTGATAAATAATATAAATATAATGACTAAAATAATAAAATATTAAAATAAATTTTTTCTAAAATTAAAGAACCAAATAAATCATTATACTAAAAAGTTATATTAAATATAATTTCATAAAATATATATTTAACGTGAAGAAGTATGTAGAAAATTTATACATAAATGATGCATTGGCCCAAATAATTGATTTCTTATATTTGAATCTTACTTATGACATGTCTACACTTTTAAAATTTCATCATGTGCCATCTAATAAATAAATTTTATTTTTATTTGAATTTTCATTTAAAAATTAAATTAATTAAATTATTTTAATTGATTATTTCTGATTGATTTGATTATATATTAGTAGCCTTTGATTAAATTGAGAGTTTCTGCTACAAGAACAAATTAACCAATATATCTCACCGGATCAAGAGCCAATATATCTCTCATTAATAGGCTAGATTTGACAATACAGATGTTAAATGGATTGCTTGTAATATTATGATATTAACTCAACATATATTATTATTATTATTATTATTATTATTATTATTATTATTATTATTATTATTATTATAAGAAGAAGTAAATATTTATATTTTTAATCAATAAGTGGTTGAGTGTAATGGTAAGACGTATTATACTTTCAAAGAAAATATGCAAGTTTAAACTTTGGAGACGATACTGTTAGGAGGGACAATTACGAATTACAAACATAGACCATAAAATGGATATGAAAAATATAATTTTTTATATTTTTAGCGATAAATATTAAAATTATACACAAATTTTAGTTTAATGTGAAATTTGATACATAAGCATTAATTTTGATTCAATTATACACAATTAAAAAATACATCTATTTATTTTCATATTAAATTTTTATTTGTGATTATATATGCAACTTCAAACGTAAAATAATATTACTTTAATCAAATTATTAATAATTTATAAAAGTTAATTAAATTAAAAATTTATATCTAAATTACATAAAATTAAAATTTATATATAACTTTAAATATTAAAACAAAATTTGAATATTTAACACATTACATGTTAACTAAAATTTTGAAATAAATTGAGGGATAATATTATAAAAGGTTACTAGATGTTGTCGTTTGTCAGCGAGTTGTTAAAAAGTTGGTCTTCACGTCACCTAGAATTACCTAAGAAATGAAATGACTGTATGAATAGTTATTATTCAAGTAAAGGCGTTGACAGTTGAGTCCCATGAGATTTGGGTTGTGTCTATTTATAATATTATTTGTTATATCTATGCCACATACTCATACACGTGTCTTCTATTGATGTTGTGCGTGTAACAACTCTATAGTTACGGGTATTAGAAAGTGCATTTTTGAAATTCTGTTATCGTAAATATTTATGAAGTTGGTTGTGTAGTTAATTAGGTTTTGGCTGATTGAACTTGCTTAATTAGGAGTAATTAAGTAAAAAAACTAAATTGTATAAAAAGTGAAAGTTAAATTATAAATTAAAAAAATTAAAAGGACTAAAGAAGCAATTAAGCCTTATTCTAACAAGTGGATGGTGATAGTGATTACATGCTAAAAATAATATACATATGTATATATTAATAAAATATATATTACATATTTAAGTAAATATATATAATATAATAATAAAGTAAATATAATAAAATAAATAAGTAAATGAAATAAATAAATAAATAAATAAATAAAAGATTAGAAACAGAGAAAGCCAAACAAAACAGGGAAAAAAAAGAAAGGAAGGAAAAATTAGGGTTTCAAAGTTTTATGCTTAATTGGTTAATTAATTTAGTCTATTTTCTTGTAATTTTTATATTTTTAGAATCTCGGTGTTAAATACCACCCGACCTATGCCGAAATTTTAAAAATTATTGAGTTTTTAAGTACTGTCTATGTTAAATAATTTTAGTATTAGGGACTAAATTGATAGATTTTTAAGTTAGAAATGAAAAAAGGATTGAATTGTAAAATAAATTATAAATTTTGAATATTAAGGACTAAATAGTGAAAATTCAAAATTGAGGGATTTAAGGGAAAATAGGGAGTTAAATTTAGTTTAAAGTAGAATTTGTATGAATATAAGATTAATTGTGAAGGAATAAAGTTAGTCTTGGTTTAAGGACTAAATTGAAATTTAGGTAAATATTGAGTAAAAATTGAAATATTAAATATGAGATGGAATTGTGTTGTATTGATGAATTTTAATTGTTTTAATTCCGTAGCTAATGTCGTACTGAAATCCTCGACTAAAAAGGGAAAAGATAAAGTCGATGAGGAATAGCTCGGAATTTTCGGTTTGTATTTCTATAATCTGAAACTAGTTATTTATTGTTGTAATTTTTATTTAATGTTTATGGTACATGTTGAGGTACATAATTGATATTTTGGTAATTGATTGAATGAATTAAATTGATAGATATATACATTGAATGGATTGATTTTTGAATTGAAATGATTATATGTGTAATTATGTGATTATATGAAAAATCAGTATTGGATATTGATTATATCTGAAATGTGAAATTAAACCCTATTAATTGTATCGGGCTAAGTCAGATATAGATGACATGCCATAGGATTAGAAGAGTTCAGAGATTTCGTCGACTTCGAGTCGATGAGACATTGGGTGTCAATTTACTACTTCAGATTAATTCAATGAGGCACTGGGTGCCAATTTACTTCGGTTTAGCCGATGAGACACTGAGTGTCAATTTATTACTTTGAATTATTCGATGAGGCATTGGGTGCCAAACTGGTGTGTTTGGTTGGATCCACGCATCCGTCCGAGTCTGAGTCGTGTTAATAGGGGTAAATAAATATTAAAGTTCTATAATTGATGTTGAAATGGCATGGTATGAGAAATGGAAGTGATTTAGTGAATTGAAAATAGAATGTGAAATATGTTGGCAATACATGAAATATATGAGTTATAAACTCATGAATTGAGTATGGTATGAAATGATGTATTCATGAATTGAGTATTGCATGACTGATGCCATTGTACGAATAAATTTGGTTGATATGTGAATAATCATTTATATAGCAATTATGTGAATTAGGATATTGTTTAATAAATGAAAAATGATAGTTATGATACTAGACATTAATATGTCATTATAATTTAATTGTGCCTATTATATTATATTATATTGTTTTTAAATATTCGGATTATAGAAATACTACTGAGTTTTTACTCAGCGTAAAATTTTGTTTTCCGTGCACAGATTAGGTACAGTGATTTTGAAGAGTTGTAATTGAGGTTGTGAACATCTATCTCATCACATCTCCAAGTGCCAAGAGCGTATGTTTCAAAATTTTGAATAGAATGGCATGTACTTAGGAAGATCAAGTGTGTTCCAAGTAGTAGGGACTAAAATATAAATTATAAAAATTTATTTTTTTAATGTTCAAATATATTAGTGATTAGCCAAAATCATTTTGACAGCAAATGTAATATTCCTATATCAGGTTCCTTGGGTCAAATCGGGTACAGGGGTGTTACATTTAGTGGTGTAAAAGCTTTGATTTTCTAATTTTTGGGTAAAGAACGAGTACAGGAGTTTGGCACTTAAGCAGTCCGATGGACTCACCTCCTCTTTTCCGATTTCCTACCTGGTGCGTAGCTTCCATTCACTTTAACCTATAATGAAATCATCTTTTAAAACACTCAGTAAGTTTTCTTTCTGGATCGGAAATGTTTTGAATGCTTCGATATGGCATGTCGGATCCGGCCATAACGTCTGGGCCGGGTTTGGGGTGTTACAACATGAGTGTTTCAAATGATAATATAAATGTGTGCGATTTGTTAATGATAACCTTCCGTTTATCAGATTTTCGTTTGAGATATTTGTATGTGATTTGTAAACATATGTTTTATTGGATTATAAGTTAAGTTACTCCGTCTTTTGCCTTTTGTCTATTTCGGACTCACACTGAGCTCTTGTAGCTCACCCCTTAGTTTCTCACTTTCAGGTACTCTTGTGTTTTGTAGCTGAACTCGGCGTATCAGAGGTCTCAGAAAGATATGGTTTATTTTGGTCTAAGTAAAATTATATAAGTTTTATACGTTTGTTTTAAGTCGGTTTGTAAAACGATTATATAAACTATGGTACAAATTTTTTTGTTGGAATAGATCAGCTCGTTTAGAGATGGTAGCAACAAGATTTGAAATTGAGAAGTTCGATGGTGAGACAAATTTCAATCTGTGGCAAGTTAGGATGATGGCAATTTTAGTTCAATCCGACTTGAAAAAGGTTGTTACCAGGAAAAAGCTTAAGAATCTAAATAAAACAGAATGGGAAGAGCTTGATGAAAAGGCTTTGTCTGCAATCTAGTTATGTCTCGAGAATACAGTATTGCAGGAGGTATTGATGAAGAAGACCTCATCTGCCTTGTGGAAAAGGTTAGAAACTCTTTATGCGAGTAAGTCTTTGGCTAACCGTTTAGTGTTAAAACAACATCTATTTATGTTTTGTATGAACGAAGATGAGCTTCTTAGAGATCATATCAGTCAATTCATTACTCTTTTAAATGATTTAAAGAATGTTGAGGTTCATATTGATGATGAAGATCAGGCTATGCTATTACTATGCTCTTTACCCCCTTCATACAAGTCCTTCAATGAGACCTTGATTTATGGCAGAGACAAACTCTCGTTCGAAGATGTGAAGGGTCATTTGTTGAGTAGAGAAAAACTTGAAAATGAGCTTCATTTGGATGGTAAGGTAGATAAGCAAGCTTTCGTTTTGGTAGCATCAAAGAAACGAGACAAAATGTGTCGGTATTGTAAAAAGTTAGGTCACGTCAAAGCAGATTGTTATAAACTGCAAAATAAAAGAGTTGCATGTAACTGGTGCTAATTTGGTCAATGAAAGCGGTGATGATTTTTTGTTAGTGTCAACGAGCAATAACTCCAAGCTCACGTCCGGGTGGATCCTAGATTTGGGATGTTCTTTCCATAAGTATCCCAATAGAGAATAGTTCTGTACATACAGTTCAGTTGAAGGTAGAGTTGTGCGCATAAGAAATGATTCATCTAGTAAGGTAATTAGTATTGGTACTGTTAAAATTAGGGTACACGATGGGACGATTAGGACACTCTCAAATGCCAGGTATGTACCTGATTTACGAAAGAATCTCATCTCATTGAGTATTTTAGACTTGAAATGATGTAGAATCAACATCAAGTCAAGCGGCATTAAAGTATCTCGTGGAGCTCTCGTTTTGTTAAAAGGTAAAAGAACCGGCAATCTTTATATTCTGGAAGGTTCTACAGTGACTGGTGAAATCAGACGTCCCTCATCTGTTATGGAGTCGAAGTCAACTCGTTTGGAGCAGAGGCAACTTGGTCATAGGAGGGAAAAATGTATGACTGTTTCGTTGAAGAGAAATTCTCTTTTGGATGCAGGTTTTGAAAAGTTAGGGCACTGTGTTCGTGACAATCAGACCCAGATTAATTTTAATTTAGCAGTGTACAAGTCGAAGGCTAGAAGTCTTCTAGTTTCTAAGCATAGATTCGACTTAATTAATTCCCTGCATAGTTCAAGATAGGCCCGTGGCGGGCTTTGGCAAAGATGACATTGTGGAAATATGAGTCAAGGTGGAGATTTGTTGAGTATGACTCCTATTTCAAGTCAAATTTGAGAAATAATCTTTCAGTTAGACTCTGTTTACTTGTTTCAATCAAACACTGATTTGTTTAGATTATTTTATTATTATTTTACCTATAAATTTAGCCCATAAATAGGCTCTTTTACAACCTTAGAAAATACACCCATTCGATATTAGAACTCATAAAACATTTAGAGAATTTTGTGTTTACGTTTTGAGGGTTCTTTGTTTTTGGGTTTTCGGAGTTTAATTTTTATCTCCATCTTTTGTATTCTTCGTCCTTTTTCCATTATAGTAAAATTATCTTTACCCGTGGTTTTTTATCCTCTTTGGAGGGGTTTTTGCACGTTAAATTTGTGTGTTCAATTTCTCAATTTATTCTGCTATTTTTTTTACTTGTTGTTTAATCGGGTCAATCCTAACAAAATCCAATTGCAGCTTATGCTTATGTGGGAGAACTATGTTGTCATGTTATCGAAAGATCCTTGAGAAATTTAATGATTATTTTTAAAAAAAATGATGCATTCTTCAAATCCAAAGTTTGCATTTTGAAGAATTATTGTGGGACAACTACCTTATTTACTTTTTTTGAAAATGCTTTCTTTGATACATATTTTGCATCTTTCAGTGGGTTGGGTCAAGTAGACCAAACCATATTCTCTGTTGCTCTTTTGTTTTGTTGCAAGTATGCTCTTTTGTTTTGTTGCAAGTATGATATGCTACTTGCAGGCTTGGTTGCTTCTTTTATTGCTTTATTTGATTTTTTAGAAATGGGACATTGAGTTTTGATAGGAATCGGTTAATGATTTTTATTATTTCCGTCCTAGATTTAGGATTGAGTTTTGCCTTCAATTTTAAGTTTGTATTTGGTTTTGACGAGTAACGTTAATACTAATATATGATAAAATAAGTGCGGTGAGACTAAGCCAAATAAGGAACTTATGTACAAAGCCATGGATTGTTCGATTTACTCACATTTACAGGCAGGACAACTTTGAAGCAGACCACAAGGCCAAGATGGCATTAAATAATGAGCTTGGATTCTATTGCTTTGAGACTAGGCCGAATAGTATTACTTCTATTTTGAAGAACGATATAGCTGGCTGTAATATTATAATATGGTGGTCTGATTGTTTAAATTGATGATGTTCCTCTGGTAATAAGAAAAGGTGTCGTGAAAGGAATGTGGGAAATGTCATGTCAATGTATAGTCACAATTTAAAACGTGCTTTGACTCTTAAATATTAAACTTTATTTAATTATAAAATAAAAAATGTCAAATAAAATGTAACAACTTTTGAATAAAATATGTATGGGTAATTAAGCATGTTTAAATTGAAGCAAGAAAAAAAAATACATGCCTTAGAATAACATGCAATGGAATATTTTAGTTTTATATGAATAGTGTAGAATCAAGCTTGCGTCATGACATCAATTCAATTAAGAAAAATATTAAAAATAAAATTTTAAATATTTAATAAATATTATTATAGATTTTTTATCGTATTTTTATATATTTACATAAATTTAAAAACAAAAATCATATTTTTTTAGAAAGAAATTGAACTTAGAAAAATTAAAATTAATAAGATTTAAATTTTTAACCACTAAAAAATTTAAATTTTAAATTTTAAAATTTGAAATTTGCCATTTCAACCAAGCTTTCATTAGTGTTTTATTTAAACTTTTAATTTCAAATTTGTTTTTCACCCACATTTTGTTGCATATATCTATGCTAGCTTTTGGTGTCACTCCCAACACATAGTGTTCAATAGTTTTTTTTTTCATATTTAGAACAAAAATAGTATAGATTACATAATATTGTAATTGAGTCTAAACTTCATGACTCAATAGTCTTTTAATTTTATATTTATTCACGTGATTTTTTTAAATAAAAAATTTAAAATTTTTGAATATTCCCCTTTTTAAGACTCTACAGTTTTTTCAATAGTTTTAATTTCTTTAAATAAATTTCATATTTCATTTTATGAATTTTTTTAAAGTGATATTAAATCAAATTAAAATTGGAAAAATAAAATATAATTAAGGGTAGTTAGAATTTTCAATTTTAATAACAAATATGTATAAAAATAATTATTTAATTAAAACTATTTTTTAAATAGTTTAAATCATTTTTTAAATATAATTATTTTATAAAAGAACTTTCACCACAAAGTGGCCGTGAGAAATTCTAGTATAACTTTATTATCATGTCTTTCTACTAGTCAAATAACATGACTATTAATTTTTTGTTACTTTATACGCCAAATTGTAGTTTATATTATATTTTAAGTTATTTTATATTATATATCATAAATTTAAAATTATTGCATTTGAATTAATTAACAGTGTATATTAAGTATTAACAAATTATCGCTGCCACTATCTTTACTTCGTTGTAATAACAAATCAAAAGTGTGACTTATAAAATTTATTTATGATAATGACATGAAATTAGTAACACCAGAAAAATTTCATATAGAAAGCAAAAAATCATTAAAGATGTTTCTCACTAATTTTTATTATAATTATTGACTCCAAACATTAAGTGATACAATTACATAATATTTATTAAAATCATCATATAAAATACAAGAGAAATAAAAAATAGTGATAAATTATTGTGTTCATAACGTTAAACCTATTTTTTTATGAAAAAAAAAACTCGCCACCTTTTATATATTGTAAAATACGACGAATTAATTGTCACGAATAATGTTTATTAATAATTAATAACATATAGATAAAAACCTTTTTAAAATAAAAGGTGCCAAATATATAATGACATAAATTTATGATTTTTTTTTAAATTTTCATATAAGACTTACTATCAAACATTAAATGTGACCATTTATTGTTTTCTTCATGTTTGTAGTATTTTATATATGTCATTATTTTAAGCGTCACCAAATAATTTGTCACTAATTGATAATTTTGTAGTGATTTCTTTGAAACTCACCTTAAACAAATCTTCATTTGAGTCATTCTCTTCATTCCCGTACACATAGAGCATCATCGAATAAATCAAAGCAATCATATTGGCACATAAGTGCGCCATCAGATAAACTGAAGCAATCATATTGGCACAATAGTGCAAGCATCACCGGATAAACCTAAGCAATCATATTAGTACATAAGTGTATCATCAAATAAATCGAAGTATAAACCCGTACAGTTAATAGGGTAACCAATTTCCAATTTCATCACATAGTTTAATTCAAATTCCATCATTCTCAATTCATCATCAATTCACCATTACAATACAACATATAACACATTTTAACTAAATTTCATATTAGGTCCCACAAATTAATTAAATCATGCTATTTTCTATTTTATTTAATTTAGTCTTCTAATCTCGATATACCATATCAATCACCATAATTTAACTCATACAAACATTATATACTCATCTCATTACTAAATCATGCAATTTAACATGAATATGCAATGTTTAGTTTGATCTTGGATCGTAGAAATACAAACTGAAAGCTCACATTACTTATCGTTGGCTCTCACCTCTTATTTCCCTATCGACGGTCATGTGTCGTCTTTAGCTAAAGATAATAACTCAAAAATAACACATTATCAAATTCCATATCAAATCACATTCAAATTCAAAGTAATACCTATTTTTTAATTTATTCAATTTAGTCCTTAAACCCGAGACAAGCATAATTTTTTATTTAGACCTTAAGATTGAAATCCGATTTCACGTATATTTATTAGGGACCCTCTACTTCCTATTCCTTTCAAAATTTCATGACAATTTTTCATTTTATTCAATTTGGTCCCTAACATACAAAACCAACAATTAAGCTTTACAATTTAGTCATTTTGTTGAACTAAGCTTAATTTCTATCAATTTCACACCTAATACATCCAATTCTCAATAATGGTAGCCTATCAAAACTTGAACAATTGAAAAAATTGATACATGGGTTAGAAAAATCAAGATCCCATGACAAAAAATATATAAAAATCAAAAGAAAATGGCTTCGAGACTTACTTACAAATAATGGACGAAAGCTAGCTATCAATGGTGATTCTTTCTTTTCTTCAATGGACGATATGTTTTTAGGAAGATGATGACATTTTGTCATCATCTACTAACTTTGCTATTTATAATTAGTTTAAGTGATGTTTAGTTTTATTAATCATGGTTATTCTTTAATTAATCTTATTTAAGTATCTTAGTTATAATTATTCTAACTTTAATGGGCAACATCATCACCATCCACTATCTACTATATAGAATTGGTTTATTAACCATTTTATTCCTTTGGATAGTTGCTATTTAAGTCCCTAAGCTTTATCCCAATTAAAAATCTATAGCGCTGAAACTTTTACAATTTAGTTACTAGTCCTTAATCAACCATGATTTTGACTAAATTAGCCAGATTTCAATTCATCTATATTTTAACTCCATAAATATCTCTATTTAATATTTACAGACTCGATTTATAAAAAAAAAGGTCTCAAAACTACAGTTTTGGACGCCACTGACTTTTGGATTGTTACAACATTTGCTTGCGTTCATTTGCATTATGTTTTTGCTACTTTCTATTGTTAGTTAAAATTGTATGAGTAACAACTCAGCAACTTCAAAATTTTAAATTATTTTCATTATTTCAATAAAAGGTCATATCTACACAAACCAAATAGTGAAAATACCCACAAAAATTTGAAAGATAAGTAGGGGAGAATGAAGGGGAGAAGAAGAGGGAGAAGGAGAGTGAGTTTCAAAGGGAGAATGAGATGTTGAAGAGCTAAAGGTGGAAGACCTTGATGATTTAGTAGCAGACGCACTAGAATTGGATGTAGTTTGGATAGTTTTAATCATAATTGGGAGTCGACATGTCCCATTAGATGGATCTCGCTTGACAATTTTGGCTAAACCTTCAAAATCACATGCACCTTTAGTTTGATTTGCCATTTGGTAGTACATGTTGAAGGCAACCGAGGCATTCATGTCAATACCCATACCGGAACATGAAGCTCCAGGTACCAAGGTTGTGCAATCAGTATTATTACAAGCCCATGCAACCTTTACAGGCAAATCCTTTTGGTTAGAAGCGTCTTTGTTATACACACACCACTTCTTTTCCATGTATGTGACATTTTTTCCACCAACAAGCGGCTTGTTCTGTCCTTTCCCTGACAAGTCCATTGGAAACTTAGGTTGTCCGTCAAAGCTGAAAATTCCCCAATGCCTCTCAAACATTCCTGGATCAATACTCTTAAGATCTTCATCCAACAAAGAGAACATATACACATCAGGATATTGCTTCGCGCGAAGTGGAGTTCCTTCATTTTTTACAATTCTCTTTAGCAACCCATTATAAAATTTTTTAGCATTTTTTGTTGTGGCGTAAATATTACCATCAGTTGGCCATCCAACTTCCCCCACGATGATTGGTATATCCGAGAAATTAGATACTTTAAGTGCTGCGACCAGAGTGTCAATATTAGCATCTAAAACACTACGATATTTAACACCGTGATCATCCATGGAGTTTGAGTCATCGTTATCGAAAAAGGCATAAGTTTCAGGGAATCCAGGATTTTGGTAAAGATTTAGGAAAGGATAGATATTGACGATAAAAGCAGCATTATTTTTATGGAGAAATTCACATATTCCATTCATGATATCCGCCAAGTCATGTCGAAATATTCCATCCGATGGTTTGTAAGTAGGTGTGATGTAAACATCACCATTGAGCGGTGTTGATACTTTGATATCTTTTCCAACACACGCTTCATTTAGTGCTTCCAATATGTTTTTCATAGCTGGGAGTGTAATGTTATTGTACGTACCATTGTAGGCTGCCAAAAATGGTTCATTTCCTACGGCCACGTATCTGCAAAATAGTTGAAGACATTTTTATTGCTTTAACTAATTTCTCTTCGATTCATTAATACTACTTTCACCATCCTAAAGGAATTAATGTTTAATTCATAAACTTTCAGTTAGGTTCTTCTTCATAATAATTTAGTTTATACTTTTAAAAAGTTTTACCCATTCATCTTATTTTATTCTATTAATTGAGTTAATACGAATATTTTAGTTAACTCTTCTACTTTTAACTAAGTAGGAGGAAGATAAAATCATTTGAAAACTTGGAAACTATAAACATAATATTTTAATATCGTAAATGGACATAAAATATTGCAATAAGATCATGGTTTAAATTTTTTTTTTATTTGTAACAACAAAAACTTACTTGAAGTTGATATGCAGTGATATTTGCTTTCACCCAAGCTTGTGCTACACTATATTTCTCAGAAAGACTTTCCAAAGAATGATTGGGGATCCCCACCATGACCTCAATATCGGTTCCAGACAGGGCAGTTAGAATGTCATGCTCAGCATGGAAAAGCTTAACCTTTTTTATGCCATTATCTTTTAATATATTAACGACAATCTTAGGGTCTAAAGGATGTGATGCTATGACACCCCAGTTGACACCAAGGCCTTGCGCTACAATACTTGTAGGGAAAAATAACAATATATATGCCCATAAGAAGACCTGAGCTTGAAGCATTGTGGGAGCTGGCTCAAAGAAGGGTTCAACTAGTTAAGTTAGAAGAAGCAAAACTATGTTTTTCTTTTTTTTATGCAAGAAGTAAAACTATGGGTTTTCTTTTCTTTTCTTTTTTTATTTCTTTAAAATGTCTTTAACTCATTGGGAAATGGAAAAACTTGAGACTAATAAGAGTTATTACATAGAGGTAATTGGTGCAGAGTTCTTGGCTGTACGGAAAATCAGAGAAGAGACTAGCATTTCCTGGTTATTTTTAGTTGGAAGTTGTCATACAAACAACTACGTAGATGCCGTTGGTAGCTTGAATTCTTTTCTATTTTTAGTTTTGTTTTGATGATATGCACAAAAATAAAATGTTTTATATTAAAATTTTTATCAATAAATCTATCAACTGTACGGTACAAAATTAATCATGGAAAACATATTTTATTTTTTTATGTATACACTATTGGAAAATTATAGACATTATATATATAATAAGAGTAATTACATATAATTTACTATCATAAAATGTTAGTCCAAATTACAAGTGATCTAATTTGGTTAAAGTTTATTAGGCTTTAGTTATTAAATAAAGTATGGGCAAATATGTATACATACTCTAGTAACTAATTTCTAATTCATAATGAGCTGATTAGAAATTAGGTTAATGTGCAAAAGTTATATATTGAGGTCATGATCCTCCAATTACATATACGTAACTTTTCTAATATACCATTTTTAGAAAAGAGAGAGTCACATTTTTTAAATTACTTGTATGCTAATCTCGAAGATTATTAAAACCATAAAATTCAAATATTTCAAATATGCTTCCGCATTTAGTCTTGTTCTTGGTTTATTCTTGATGATCTTACATGACATATCCTAGTTAATAAAGTTTTATATTAGATCTTGTGTTTACCGTTCTAACAAGTTACATTTGAGCCTCATCATGTCAAATAATTGGGAATTAATTAAATTTCTATTATTTTAGAATGATTGGTTTATAAATTTTCATTGGTTTGATATTTTGATTTGATATTTGAATTATATATATTGATGTTTGAAATTCATATTGAAGTTTTTAGGTTTGGTTACTTATATTAAAATTTTGGTTGTATGAATATCAATTGAAACTTACGAATTGATATCGATTATACAGCTTTAAATCTTGTTGAATAAAAAAAAATGAAGTAATTGGTGCAGAGCTCTTGGTTGTATGAGAAATCAGAGAAAGTCTAGCATTTCTTGGTGATTTTTAGTTGGAAGTTGTCATACAAACACCTACATAGATGTCGTTGGTAGCTTGAATGCTTTTCTATTTTTAGTTTTGTTTGATAATATGCACAAAAATAGAATGTTTTATATTAAAATGTATACACTATTTTACTTTGCTTTTTAAACAAACTTTAAGAAATTTTTATTTAATATTTTCTTTTATTAACCATGAAATACTTTTACTGTAACACCCCCAAACCCGTCCTAGACGCTATGGCCGAATCTGGCGGCGTCATATGTGAGTGCGTTTTAAAAAAACTTAGCAAGTCAAAAGTTGTCCAATTTGTTATCTTTACTTAAGTCATGGAATCTCTATTCCAAATATTAAGTGAAAACATTTCATTAAACGCGGAAGCTAAAAAATCATTAATTCATAAATCAAATAGTTTAACAATTTAAAATCCCAAAATAAACCCAAGAATAGTTCGAGTCCAATCATATATTAATCCCAAAACATAATATTAAATAAAGTAGACAAAATAAAGTGTTACTCAAAATTTCGTAAATGTCTACTAGTGGTCACCATCGTTGTAGCACCCCAAACCCGGCCCAAACGTTATGGCCGGATCTGACATGCCACATCGAAGCGTTCAAAATATTTTATATTGTTGATCCAGAAAAACCTACTTAGTGTTTTAAAAGATAATTTCATTATAGGTTAAAGTGAATGGAAGCTATGCACCAGGTAGGAAACCGGAAAAGAGGAGGTGAGTCTATCGGACTACTTAAGTACCAAGCTCCCTTTGGATCCAATCCTAGACATGCACACCGCCATTGTCACACCTTAACGTCATGTATATTTCTAGGAAACCGATTTGATTAAGTCATTTTTAGGAAAAGTGATTAATTTTGGAAAATACTTTCATTGCGGAAGCTTTCCTTGTTGTCGTGTTATTTTGAAATCAATTGTTGTTTTTTTTTTTGAAAACACGCCCTAAAGCTATCCAATTTCAACAGTTAAAATAAGTAATACCTATCTTAGTAATACATATTAAAACCATCAAAAATAATTAAGCGGCCTTATTACATTTAAAAACCCAAACCTCAACGTAAATAATAGGATGTCCAGTTCACCAGAAGAAAACCAAAATTTCAGAATGGGTGGCCACTCCGAATTCCCTCATAGCTCCAAGCCCATTATGGTTGGGGATTTCCTGCATGGATGAAAATAAAATGGGTGAGTTTGGGGAAACTCAGTGTGTAAGGAAAACCCATTCAAAGCCCAAGTCAGCTCAAGCCCATTGGGCCTAAGCCCATTCAGGTAACAGTGGTACTGGACTGGAGCCCTTTTCAGATTACAATAAACTGGGCCTTAGCCTTTTATTCAGATAACAGTATGGCCCATAGACCCATTTCAAAATACATGCAACATCAATAACATATGCAAGCTCATTTGGGGAGACTACTCAACCCACCAACCACTACACTCCACCCGTACTAGCCCTACACTCCATGTGAAGAATAGCTCAACCCACCCAGCCCAACACTCCACAGTTGCAGCCTTGCTGCTCAGTTAACAGTAAATTGAGGCAAAGCCTCCAGAACGTGGACAAGCCACTTTCAGTACTTCCTCCGTCAATATCCCAATCCCATGCATCAGATAATAACAACATGACATGCAGTAAATAACAACAGTCAAACATACATTTAGGTCAATTTAACCCTAGGGGTATTTCGGTAATTTATCTACTAGGGGTAAAACTGTAAATTTTCCACTTTTAAAGGTATTTCAGTAATTTATCTATTTTAGGGTTTTTCATGTATATTCCTACTTTTCACGTACTAACAGAATCACGTACCGAGGGTTCTTACCGAATTGGGTCCGTTGGCCCATCATTCCAATTTTAGCCCATTAAGCCCAAAAATATCAAGGGCACAGAAATCATGCACTTTGCAGTACAAATTTTGCAGCTTACCAAAAACATTAATCGATTTACCTCACGAGCATTCGCACACTTGCAAATCTACAAAATACCGATTTTCGGCATTTTGGCTTTTCGACTTTTGCCGATCCAGACTAAGAAAGAGGGTGTTCGTTACACACCTGTTTGCAACGATATGCTGACGAGATCCACACACGAACTGCCTACAATTGGATTACTAACACGTTAATCTAACTATTCAAATACGAAATACGTATTAACCCCTTACAATATTCGGCCAACCACACCTACAGATCATAGTAAGCTTATAAGAAATCAATAAGCAACTCATTAACAAATTTTTGTGAATGTTTACCACATAATCATAATTTCACTGCAAGCTGTCTTCCTGAGCAACAGTCACTAAATTATTTATAACTAGAGCTACGAAACTCCAAATAAAGTGCCGTTAATTTTCCCTGAAAATAGACTCATATATCTTCTATCCATAAAATTTTCAAAATTTTTGGTATGGCCAATCAATACCAGAGTTTTCTTAAAGTTTCTCATGTTTCACTGCTTGACTAATCTGACCACTCTTCATTACGAATCAAATTTCTCATTGTACAGAATTCAAAATATGTTCTCGTTTATTTCATTTAAAACTAGACTCGTTAAGCTTTAATTACATAATTTATGCACCTTCTAACTCATCTCTCACAATTTATGGTGATTTTCCAAAGTCACGTTACTGCTGCTGTACCAAGCAGATTTATTACCAAATCACTCTTTCACACCTAACTTGCATGCTTGTTATTTAAACATGTATATCACCAATCAATCATCACATATCTATGATTTTACTTAAGTATAATCTCCATTTCATCATTTTAAAGCACAACATGTTAGCCGATTTTTCCCCTTAGCATCTAAGGCACATGCATGCTCATTTGTTTGGCTCAACTTCACCTATCTTCCATTTTTCATCAAAAGAACATGAAACAACAACCATTTCCTTCATTTTAATTCATGACTAAATGTTCACAACACAACTAAAAACCAAAATATGCTTCAAGAGTTAAGGTAGAATCAAGAAGAACTCATGAACATCAAGATAGAAGCAAACTACCATGAACTTACCTTCAATTTTCTTCCCCAAATGACCGAACATTCAAGAGCTTTCTCCTCTCCTTTCTCTTCTCTAACTTTCGGCTATGATGAACAAAGATGGACAAAACTTTGTTCTTTTCACCTCTTTTTCTTTTAATAAAATTTCATATTTCATCCATTTAATTCTTTAATACAAAAGACATGAAATGCCCATCATGGAACATTTACCTAAACCGTTATCATGGAACATTTACCTAACCCATTATCATGGAATATTTACCTAATCCATTATCATGGAACATTTACCTAACCCATTATCAATTTGTACCATGAATTATGGATATCAAGCGCTCATATTGTCTACAACAACATGATGGCTGACCACTTCATGTAAAATGGGAGGTTTGTCATGCAAATCCTCCTATTTTGCACTCCTATTTATTTGGCCACTTCAATTTAGCCTATAGCATTTTCAAACATTTTCACATAGGTTCTATTTCATAATTTCACCCCCTTTTTTCTTATGGAACAAGAATTAACTAAAATTGCTGGGTTTTATCTTAAGCTTGGGCCTTCTAAAGGCCCACTAACATAATTAAACCTATGCCAACATTCACAGAAATCCCGAAATTTGGGGCGTTACAACTCTACCCTCCTTAAAGAAATTTCGTCCTCGAAATTTACCTGATCCAACTAGTTGAGGGTATTGTTGACGCATAGTCTCTTCTGATTCCCAAGTAGCTTCTTCCCTTCCATGATTACGCCAAAGTACTTTTACTAACGGGATAGATTTCCTTCTGAGAACCTTAACATCTCGAGCCAATATTTGCACAAGCTCCTCCTCAAAGGTCAAATCAGTCTGAACTTCAATTTCTGCAACTGGCAGGACATGGGTCAGAACGATAACGCCTTAACATGGAGACGTGAAAAACATCGTGAATCCTGTCTAACTCTGGAGGCAATTCCAACTGATAAGCCACTGGGCCTACTGGCTTCAAAACCCGATAAGGCCCAATGAACTGCGGACTCAACTTGCCCTTCTTACCAAACCTTAATATCTTCTTCCAAGGAGAAACCTTTAAGAAGACCATATCACCTACTGAGTACTCAATCTCTTTACGCTTCAAATCTGCATACGACTTTTGCCTATCAGATGCTTCTTTTAACCGGTC
This sequence comes from Gossypium hirsutum, assembly GCF_007990345.1. Taxonomy (NCBI): domain Eukaryota; kingdom Viridiplantae; phylum Streptophyta; class Magnoliopsida; order Malvales; family Malvaceae; genus Gossypium; species Gossypium hirsutum. The sequence goes on from NC_053433.1 coordinate 13,767,025, forward strand.
CCTAATTATTCTGACCTTATCCTCAGTATCAGCTACCAACTCTGGTCCAAGAACTTGTCGCTCTCCTAGTTCGGTCCAACAACTAGGTGTACGACACCTTCGTCCATACAGTGCTTCATACGGTGCCATTCGAATACTCGCCTGGTAACTGTTATTATACGCAAATTCTGCCAACGGCAAGTAATCCTCCCAACTACCTCAAAAGTCAATCACGCATCCCCTCAACATGTCCTCCAGAATCTGAATAACCCTTTCCGATTGACCATCAGTCTGGGGATGGAAAGCCGTACTAAAATTCAATCGCGTCCCCAACGCCTCATGCAACCTTTACCAAAACTGAGATGTAAATCTGGGATCCCGATCAGAAATAATTGAAACTGGGACTCCATGAAGTCGTACAACCTTTTCCACATACAACTTGGCTAACTTTTGAAGTGAAAAGTCAGTACGAACAGGTATAAAATGGGCCGATTTGGTCAACCTATCAACAATCACCCACACCGAGTCATTCTTTGATAGTGTCAAGGGCAGCCCACTCACAAAGTCCATGGTTACCTTCTCCCACTTCCAAAGTGGTATCTTCACTGACTGTAACAGTCCAGAGGGTAATTGATGCTCAGCTTTCACTTGCTGGCATGTCAGACGTTTCCCTACAAACTCCGTTACTTCTCGTTTAAGCCCAGGCCACCAGTACAATTCTCGCAAGTCGTGATACAACTTATTCCCTCCAAGATGCATGGCACATAGTCCCCCATGAGCTTCCTTCAATATTGTCTGCCTTAAATCAGAGTCCCTCGGAACACAAATTCTTCCTCGGAAACACAGAACTCCATTACCATTTAAATCGAACTCAGAAGTTTCCCATTCCTTAACTTGTTGGAAACGAGCGACCAAAGACTTATCGTTCAACTGCTTTTCCTTAATCTGATCCACCCAGGTTGGCCTCACTTGCAACTCAGCCAACAGACTTCTATCATCATACAGACTCAGACGAGTAAACATTGCTCTCAGATCAGATACAGTTCTACGACTTAGAGCATCGGCTACCACATTAGCCTTGCCTAGTGATACTCGATCGAATAGTCATAATCCTTAAGCAACTCAATCCATCTCCTTTGCCTAAGGTTTAGCTCCTTCTAAGTCAACAAATACTTAAGACCCCTGTGGTCTGTGTATATAATACACCTCCCCCCGTACAAGTGATGTCTCCAAATCTTAAGTGCAAATATCACTGCCGCCAACTCCAAATCATGAGTAAGATAGTTCCCTTCGTGAGGTTTAAGCTGCCGTGATGTATATGCAACCACCTTACCCTCCTGCATTAACACGCAGCCCAAACCCACGTGTGATGCATCACTGTACATACTAAAATCCTTCCCAGACTCCGGCTGAATTAACACAGGTGCTTCAGTCAGAACTTTCTTCAACTTCTCAAAAGCTTCCGCTGCTTCTTAGTCCATACAAACGGTACTCCTTTCCTTATGAGTTTTGTCAAAGGTGCTGCCATTACAGAAAAACCTTCCACAAACCTTCTGTAGTATCCTGCTAGTCCTAGGAAACTCCATATTTCCGACACTGACCTAGGCGGCTTCCACTCCAAAATCGCTTCAATTTTCCGAGGGTCCACCTTAATCCCCTCAGCAGAGACCGCATGTCCTAAGAAGGTTACCTCCCTCAACCAAAGTTCAGACTTGCTGAACTTCACAAAGAGTTCATTCTCCCTTACCACTTGCAGCCCTATACGGAGATGCTCATCATGTTTCGCTTCAGTTCCAGAATATTCCAGGATATCGTTAATAAAGACGACTACGAACTGATCAAAAAATGGTTGGAACACACGATTCATCAAATTCATAAATGCTGCAGGAGCGTTCGTCAGTCCAAATGGCATAACCAGAAACTCGTAATGACCATACCGAGTCCTGAATGTTATCTTATGGATATCTGCCTCATTGACCCTTAACTGATGATATCCAGATCGAAGGTCGATCTTAGAAAATACAGAAGCTCCTCTAAGTTGGTCGAACAGATCATCAATCCTTGGCAGTGGATACTTATTCTTAATCGTCAGTTTGTTCAACTGGCGATAATCAATGCACATCCGCATCGTACCATCCTTCTTTTTCACGAATAGCACCGGTGCTCCCCATAGAGACACGCTTGGCCTAATGAAGCCCTTATCTAACAACTCTTAAATTTGAGCCTTTAACTCCACTAACTCCTTCGATGCCATCCTATACGGTGCGATGGACACGGGCGCCGTTTCAGGCAACAAATCTATTCCAAACTCAACTTCTCGGTTCGGAGGCAATCCTGGAAGCTCCTTCGGAAAAACATCTTAGAACTCCTTTACGGTCCTAACCTTATCCACTTTCAGTCCCTCATCTTCTAACTGACTTACAAATGCCAAATAGGCCTCACAACCTTTCCGAATCCACTTTTCGGCTCTTAAAGTCGACACCACATTGGACAAATAATCCCTTCGCTCACCTATCATTATAACCTCCTCATCCTTTGTGGTCCTTAACACCATTCATTTAGCAGCACAATCCAGGGTCTCCTTATGCTTAACAAGCGAGTCCATTCCCAAAATGAGATCAAACTCTTCGAACGGTAACTCCATCAGATCTCCAGGGACAATCCTACCTTGAGTTTCTAACGGTACATCCCTATACAGTTTGTCTACCCTAACCGAGTGACCCAAAGGACATAGTACAGATACCCCACTCACAATCTCCTCAGAGTAGTCCAAGTTGTCTATAATCCGTTCTGTGGCCTCCAACCAATATTCCGCCACATTCGGGGCTATACCAGATACACCCCTAAAGATCTCCGCTTCGTTAGCCCGAAGTTGTTCAGAAATAGATCCCCGAATTCCATTGCCCGTACTTGCCCCGGTAACCCTTTTCAGAACATGAAGCATTGCTTGTGACAGGGCATCATCCCCGGTACCGCGGTCATGAGACTCTACCTCTGTTGCCGGTGGTACCGGTGCATCCACCGCTGGCATATGTCTCGAAGACGAAAATCTCGCTCGAGCACTTCCTCGGCCCCGTCCACGGCCTCTTCCACGAACGGCTCTTGTACTCATATCGTATTATCTTGATTACGAATTTTTATGCATTAATTCAATATTCCAGTGTTTATTACAGATGTTTTATGAATCAGACAGTAGTTCAGAGTTTGTTTTCGCAGAATCGAAGTCTAGCTACAGTTTCAGTCTCTTATCAGATTTTCCTATGGTTTCAGTATCATCCTATCTAGAGTATCCTAATAGGGTTTCAGTACAGACAGATAATTCAGGAAAATATTCAGAAAAGTTCAGAGTAATACTTACAGGCTTGGGCCAAAGATTCGGAATGCCACATTCTAAAGATCTAAATTTTGAAAATCGTGCTTTTCGCAAAAAAAAATTGTTTTTGAAAATCTTTATTTTTTTGTAAACCCATTCCACAGCCGAGTTGTTGCAACCTAAGCTCTTATACCACTAAATGTAGCACCCTAAACCCGGCCCAGACGTTATGGCCAGATCCGACATGCCACATCGAAGCGTTCAAAATATTTTATATTGTTGATCCAGAAAAACCTACTTAGTGTTTTAAAAGATAATTTCATTAGAGGTTAAAGTGAATGCAAGCTGTGCACCAGGTAGGAAACTGGAAAAGAGGAGGTGAGTTTATCGGACTACTTAAGTACCAAGCTCCCTTCGGATCCAATCTTAGACATGCACACCGCCATTGCCACACCTTAACGTCGTGTATATTTCTAGGAAACCGATTTGATTAAGTCATTTTTAGGAAAAGTGATTAATTTTGGAAAATACTTTCATTGCGGAAGCTTTCCTTGTTGTCGTGTTATTTTGAAATCAATTGTTTTTTTTTTAAAACGCGCCCTAAAGCTATCCAATTTTAACGGTGAAAATAAGTAATACCTATCTTAGTAATACATATTAAAACCATCAAAAATAATTAAGCGGCCTTATTACATTTAAAAACCCAAACCTCAACGTAAATAATAGGATGTCCAGTTCACCAGAAGAAAACCAAAATTTCAGAACGGGTGACCACTCCGAATTCCCTCATAGCTCTAAGCCCACTATGGTTGGGGATTTCCTGCATGGATGAAAATAAAATGGGTGAGTTTGGGGAAACTCAGTGTGTAAGGAAAACTCATTCAAAGCCCAAGTCAGCTCAAGCCCATTGGGCCTAAGCCCATTCAGGTAACAGTGGTACTGGACTGGAGCCCTTTTCAGATTACAAGAAACTGGGCCTTAGCCCTTTATTCAGATAACAGTATGGCCCATAGGCCCATTTCAAAATACATGCAACATCAATAACATATGCAAGCCCATTTGAGGAGACTACTCAACCCACCAACCACTACACTCCACCCGTACCAGCCCTACACTCCATGTGGGGAATAGCTCAACCCACCCAGCCCAACACTCCGCAGTTGCAGCCTTGCTGCTCAGTTAACAGTAAATTGAGGCAAAGCCTCCAGTACGTGGACAAGCCACTTTCAATATTTCCTCCGTCAATATCCCAATCCCATGCATCAGATAATAACAACATGGCATGCAGTAAATAACAACAGTCAAACATGCATTTAGGTCAATTTAACCCTAGGGGTATTTCGGTAATTTATCTACTAGGGGTAAAACTGTAAATTTTCTACTTTTAAAGGTATTTCAGTAATTTATCTATTTTAGGATTTTTCATGCATATTCTTACTTTTCACGTACTAATAGAATCACATACCGAGGGTTCATACCGAATTGGGTCCGTTGGCCCATCATTCCAATTTTGGCCCATTAAGCCCAAAAATATCAAGGGCACAGAAATCATGCACTTTGCAGTCTAAATTTTGCAGCTTACCAAAAACATTAATCGATTTACCTCACGAGCATTCGCACACTCACAAATCTACAAAATACCGATTTTCGGCATTTCAGCTTTTCGACTTTTGCCGATCCAGACTAAGAAAGAGGGTGTTAGTTACACACCTGTTTGCAACGATATGCTGACGAGATCCACACACGAACTACCTGCAATTGGATTACTAACACGTTAATCTAACTATTCAAATACGAACTACGTAGTAACCCCTTACAATATTCGGCCAACCACACCTACAGATCATAGTAAGCTTATAAGAAATCAATAAGCAACTCATTAACAAATTTTTGTCAATGTTTACCACATAATCATAATTTCACTGCAAGTTGTCTTCCTGAGCAACAGTCACTAAATCATTTATAACTGGAGCTAAGAAACTCCAAATCAAGTGCCATTAATTTTCCCTGAAAATAGACTCATATATATTCTATCCATAAAATTTTCAGAATTTTTGGTTTAGCCAATCAATACCAGATTTTTTTCAAAGTTTCCCATGTTTCACTGTTTGACTAATCTGACCACTCTTCATTACGAATCAAATTTATTATTGTACAGAATTCAAAATATGTTCTCGTTTATTTCATTTGAAACTAGACTCAATAAGCTTTAATTACATAATTTATTCAACTTCTAATTCATCTCCCACAATTTATGGTGATTTTTCAAAGTCACGTTACTGCTGCTGTCCCAAGCAGATTTATTACAAAATCACTCTTTCACACATACCTTGCATGCATCTTATTTAAACATGTATATCACCAATCAATCATCACATATCTATGATTTTACTTAAGTATAATCTCCCTTTCATCATTTTAAAGCACAACATGTTAGCCGATTTTTCCCTTTAGCATCTAAGGCACATGCATGCTTATTTGTTTGGCTCAACTTCACCTATCTTCCATTTTTCATCAAAAGAACATGAAACAACAACGATTTCCTTCATTTTAATTCATGACTAAATGCTCACAACACAACTAAAAACCAAAATATGCTTCAAGAGTTAAGGTAGAGTCAAGAAGAACTCATGAACCTCAAAATAGAAGCAAGGTACCAAGAACTTACCTTCAATTTTCCTCCTCCTAGTGACCGAATACTCAAGAGCTTTCTCCTCTCCTTTCTCTTCTCTAACTTTCAGCTATGATGAACAAAGATGGACAAAACTTTGTTCTTTTCACCTCTTTTTCTTTTAATAAAATTTCATATTTCATCCATTTAATTCTTTAATACAAAAGACATGAAATGCCCATCATGGAACATTTACCTAAACCATTATCATGGAACATTTACCTAACCCATTATCATGGAACATTTACCTAATCCATTATCATGGAACATTTACCTAACCCATTATCAATTTGTACCATGAATTATGGATATCAAGTGCTCATATTGTCTACAACAACATGATGGCTCGCCACTTCATGTAAAATGGGAGGTTTGTCATGCAAATCCTCCTATTTTGCACTCCTATTTATTTGGCCACTTCAATTTAGCCTATAGCATTTTCAAACATTTTCACATAGGTTCTATTTCATAATTTCACCCCCTTTTTCTTATGGAACAAAAATTAACTAAAATTGCCGGGTTTTATCTTAAGCTTGGGCCTTCTAAAGGCCCACTAACATAATTAAACCTATGCCAACATTCACAGAAATCCCGAAAATTGGGGCGTTACAATCGTGCCCTCCGTCAAACCAATCCATCTACTGCTGAGGTTTACCTGACAAAAAAATTAAACAAAGGGGTGAGTTTTCACAAACTCAGTGTGTACATTTCCACAACCAGCATGCATGCAACCAGATAACGGAATACAGTTATTCAGCCTTAGCCATACAGATATTGCATGCATAACAGATCAGAATAATAGAGTAAAACCCACCAGCCCTGCACACAACTCCGACCAACCCAACACACCATGTGGGGATAAAATCGACCCATCCATCCCTGCACACCATATATGGGGATATAATTGACCCATCCAACCCTACACACCATAAGGTACCGCATCGCAGCACATATCATAAGTATGCAGCTTAGCTACCAGATAAGAGGTTTATGAAGCCCTTCAGATACTCCCTTCACTTCGTCAGACCCACCCCGATGTAATGCTTTATACAAATATGGCATGCTGTAATGCAGACAAACAGATCATACATTTATTTACAGAACAGATCAGATAATCATGCTAAGTATATCATGCGAACACATATATCACAGAATTAAGAGTCTAGATAAGGCTTACCGACACTACTACAAGTCACAATCGACTTGGGCAACCCATACAACCACACAGAACATTTCAGATTAAAGGGGCTCACACGCCAGTGTGACTTGCCCGTGTGGGCCCACACGTCCGTGTGGATCACTCGGCCTAAATTGGCCTTGCCCGTATAGTTCACACGGCCTGGCCCAGATTCCCACATGCTCGTGTGGTTCACCCGTATGAGCCCACATGCCTGTGTGGCCCACACGGCTCATTTACCTGAGCCCGTGCCTCTCACATGGCCTACGAGCCATCACACGCCCGTGTCTATTGTGCTCGTGTGGCATTCGCACGGTCTGGCTCGTCATACACGGTCGTGTATCGCCACACAGCCTCCACATAGCCAGTCTACACGCCCGTGTGGAGTCAACAGCAGTATTTTCGGCTTTCGCCGAAACATAATTTCGAATCGATTGGAGTACATCTGGTTCGTTTTCGCTACTAATCCAACCATGAGCACTCCAAAGCCTAAAATCGACAATACCAAGCCCAATACCAATCACTTAAATCGACTTCGTTAAGAACTGCCAAATCCCGAAAGAGAGATCTACTTACCTTCAATGAATACGGTGATTCCTCGTTGTTTAGAATCCCGATTAATGACCCACAGAACCTTGAATATCCCCTAAACAGCAAACAAAAACCCTCTTAAACAATCTCCAAAGAAAATCATGCAACTTAATAAAGCGATACTTACCGAATCGACAGAATCGCTAGCAATACGCCTAAGCTTATCGAAAAAGAAAAAAACCGAAGGTGAGGGGGAAAAAAAAGAGAATTTTTGGCAACAAGGGGGATTTTGGGAAAAAAGAGAAGACGACCGAGAAAAGCTTTTGTTAAAAGAAGGAAATAAGCCCTAATTTCCCCTAAAAACCCCCAACTCAGAATTCTAATAAAACCCAACTCTTAGCCAAAACTTGCAGCAAAATAATTCTAAAGCCACTACAAGGATTCGAACTCAGGACCTTGAGCAGCCTGACACTCCTCTTAACCATTAGACCAGCAGGCTCTTCTGTTAAATTTTTACCAACAATTCCTTAAAAGCCCACTGACCTAAAGTCAGACTTTGTTCAAATAAAAACCAAAATTTAGCCCAAGTTAAAGCTTGAACTTGGGACCCCCCCAAACACATCTCAGAGCACATAACCTCCTAAACCAACAAATCTTTTAAGCCAAAATATCACAAAACAAGAGTTTAGATACTTCCATGCCCAACCATCACAAAAGTCGAAACTATAGAAATTTGGGGCGTAACATTTACACAAATTGTTTTTATTTTCGAATAAAAAATTTGTAATTATAATTAAGGATAGTGAAAAGGTTTTCACTTATTATTCATTTTAACTAATTTTAGACATGAATTTTATTTAATTTGACAATTTTATTGATAATTTTCTATGTAGGAATAGTTAATGTTCAATGCGTAGGGAAACAAGCATATATATTTAGATTGCTTGAGAGCTTGATTTGACATATAAGCTTTTAAAATTTAGAATTATTTTATTTTATTAAATTTTATTTGAAAGTGTAAGGAATTAATTCGTGCTATGCAATGAACAAGTAAATAAAGTAAAATCGAAAAGATCAAATACGCAAATGTTTAACATGGAAAAACTTCTTAAAAGTGGATAAAAAACCACAGGCAAAAGGAGATTTCACTATAATAAAGAATATTACAAAAGATGAAGAGAATTAAAAGAAAACCTGAAGCCTCAAAAGAAAAAACCTTAAAAAAAAGTACATAAGTCTCTCAATCTAAATATTTCTGTTGTATAAAACCTAGAGTAACTGAGGTCTATTTATAGGCTGAAATTTGTAGCGTATTTGAAGTGGCATCCGCGATGTCAAGACGATGAGGGCATCACTTTGTCAGGATGAAGGCTCTCTTCTTGTTGTGACAACAATTGTTCTTCGAAGCGAAGAACACTTCCTCGTCACGACGTCACACATTGTTTGGTCTGAAAATGTAAGCAAATCTTCACGTTGACTCGTATTTGACTTAACTCCCTTGCCAAGCCCTATTATTAGCCAAATTGGATCTTCGTCGGATACTCACCAAGTCCAAGCATGCTCGAACTTTGAAATTAGAAGACTCTTGTCAACATGTCGGTTGGATTGTGTTCTGTGCCAATTTTGTGAATTTGAACATCTCTTTGAATGACCACCTTTTAAATAAAGTGATAATGAATGTCATGTGCTTTGTCCTCTCATGATATATCTGATCTTTAGTGAGATGTATGACACTTTGACTATCACAATATACGACAGTTGTCTCCTTTTCATTTAGCAGTTCACTAAACATGTCTTTTAACCAAATCACTTCTTTTACAGTTTCCGTAATTGTTATATATTCTGCTTCAGTAGTATACAAGGCTACAGTAGCTTGAAGTGTAGCTTTCCAATTAATGGCACAATCTCCAAAAATGAATAGATAACCTATGAGAGACCTTGATAAACCTTAAAAGTAACATATTTTTAATCCCATACTTGGCATATTTTCGGATGATTTATCATATGATTTAGTGAATTTGATGCTCCTAATCCTTTAATTTCATGTTTTATATCCAGATGAGCATAGAAAAGCGAAAAGTACAGGAAAAAGGCCAAAAACGGACAAAATAGGTTTATTTCAGTGCTGTACACAGCCCAGACACACCACACGGGTAATCCACACGCCCGTGTTAGGCACACGGTCAGACCACATGGCCGTGTGTAATGGCCGTGTTAACTTAAGACCATATCAAAATTGCACACGGCTTGAGCACCATTACACGGCCGTGTGGCACGGCCGTGTCCCTGTCGAGACCTATTTTAATTCTACTCGAAAAAGGCTAATTTTGGGCTATTTTGGGCATTCCAAAGTCTATTTAAACACAAGAGAAGACGATCAAAGGGGAAACGGAGAGTAGGAGGCAGAGAATACTTGAAGACAGCCAACGGAATCAACTCGAAAGTAGGATCTACTTCAACCTGAAGATCTCCATTCAATTTCCTTAGAAGTTCTTTGGGTTTCTTTATGTTTTTCTGTTTTCCCAATTTTGAGATGTTTTTTCTAATTGTTATGAACTAAACTCCCTAAATACCTAAGGGAGATGAAACCTAAGACAGATCTTATTACTATTTGAGTCATATTATAAATACATGTTCTTATTCTTAATTATGAGTTTTAATCCTTACTTTAATATTTCAAGATATTAATTTAGGTTTTGATGTACTTATTCAGTGGAGCAAAAGTCCCTGTTTAAGAGTAGACCTTCCATAATTAAGCGGAGTTGCATGCAATCTTAGAGATAGGACGACATAAATCTGCCGGATTAGAGTCAAATCTAATATCCCATAGATCGAGTTAATGCGACAATAGGGGTTTTAATTAGAAAGAGATTTCGATTAATCAACCTAGAGTCAGTTGTTTTTAGTCTCGAGAGAGATATTAATATAAGCTAGGGATTCCTACGGATTAAATCAAGTAAATAAATCGTCTAATTCAAAAGTAGTAAGTGAAGTCTAGGCGGATTCTTCCTTGGGTATTGTCTTCTCCATCGGTTTTCCAAAAGTATTTTCCAACTTTAATCTTTGTCGTGTTCTTAGTTAATTAGATAGTTAATCTTAGTTTAAAAACATCCCTTTATTTCTTAGGCTAGATAATAAAAAGATAGTAATTACTAGTACTTTTAGTCTTTATGGATACGATATTTTCGGTCTCACCATAACTATACTACTGTTCGATAGGTGCGCTTGCCTTAGTAGAATTTTTAGTTAGTTTAGCGACCATCAGACCTCATTCTATCTAAGTCTCATGCATAATCTGAATCAACATATCTAAATAAACTCTTCTTTGCTTCTTCCGAACTCTAAGCATATGTTAGAAGTACCTCGTAAATATCTAAATATCCATTTAACTACATGCCAGTGTAACATAACTGGTTTGGCTATGTATCTACTAACAACACTAAAAGCATATGAAATATCAAGATGAGTACATACCATGACATACATCAACTTCCAACTGCACTTGAATAAGGTACTTTTGACATGTACCTCTCTTCTTCGTCGTTTTGGGGAGAATCTGAAATTTATAATTTAAAGTGTGTAGCTAAAGGAGTACTTACCGATTGAGTCTTACATCTCAAATCACTCAAGGATCTTCTTGATATACCTTTGTTGCGATAAAAATAATTTTTTAGAATGATTATCCCTTGAAATTTCCATCCCAAAATTTTATTTATTACACCTAAATCCTTCATCTCAAACCTAGAGTTAAGCATAGTTTTAAATCTTTTAATATCAAATGGATCCTTAGTTGCAATCAACATATCATCAACATAAAGTAGTAAATATATAAATGAACCATCATTAAGACTTTGTAATATACAAAATTGTCATACTTACTTCATTAAAAACCAATATTTATCATGAAAAAGTCGAACTTTTTGTACCGCTACTGAGGAGACTACTTCAGACCATACAATGATTTTCTAAGAAGGTAAATATAATCTTTCTTACTTTTAATTCTGAAGCCTTCAGTTTTTGCATGTATATATCTCCCTCAAGGTTACTATGAAAGAAAACAATTTTTACATCTAACTACTCTAACTCAAGATTGTTTGATGCAACAAGAGCCAAAAATGCCTAAATGGACATATATTTTACAATAAAAGGGAAAACATCATGGAAATCAACTCCCTCCACTTGGCTGTAGCCCTTTGAACCCAATCTTGCTCTGATACCAATTTGTTAAGGATCGACCCGTATATTCAATGATAAAATAAAAGTAAAAGTAAAGAAGTTCAAACACATAAATATTTATGTGAAAAATTTCGTCCAAAAAGGACAAAAATTGCAGACAAAGGTGTCTTCACTAAATGAGCAAAAAACAAAAGAGTACTTTATTCTTTTAGGATTTAGGGTTATTTATTGAAGTTATCTCCATCTTATTCTATTTCCATTTTTGCTCATTTACTGAAGTCTCATTTGCCTATGGTTTTTGTCCTTTTCGTTGGAGGAATTTTTTCACGTAAAGATTTGTGTGTTTGATTTTTTCTATTTTTACTTTTATTTTCTCACTGCATATACAGGTGAATCCACAATAGAAAGATTTTATTTTATTAAATATTTCAATTAGAATTAAAAAAAGGAACCTCAATCTTTCATGAATTTTAGGTTACAATTTTATTATTATAATAATTATTATAATATATATAATTAGGCTTAGAAAAGGGAGTGACACATGTACAACCACCCTCTTATTAATTTTTAGGGATTAATTAATTAATATTAATATAATTATTGTCTTATATAAATAGTTTTAGGCTTGAAGGGGATGAGGTGCATTTGAGTGCAAACATATAGTTTGTTCCTTTTATTTTTTTAATAAATTTCACAGTTTATTATTTTTCCTTTCTTTTTTAATTAATTTTATGATCTAGTTTGATCTAGCTTTAGGTTGTTTTTTGGAGCCATAAGATTCAAAATCGTATGTAAAACCCTTATTTTGGTATTTGATATTTCTCTAGTTTAAGAGATAGACACTATCGTCTTATAAGGTTGTATTGGCATCAAGTAAAAAAGAACTCGTTTTGTTCAGTGTTGATAGGCATACAGTTTGAACAATTGATACGATCTTCTGTCGTATTCGTTCTACCAAAGAATACATTGGCGTGTCCAATTAAGTGGTTGGTTGAATCCGTTAAGGGAAACAACAATTGGATTTAAATGACCAGCACGGTTGGGGTCGTTGGTTCGAGTTGGGCCTTTTGCAAAGCTATCGAAGAGCTAAATCGTAGATGCACATTTCGTGGTTATTCATTCAGTAAAGGTTAGTTGTTGGTTGTTCTCGTAATTAATTTACACATGGAAGGTTTGGTGGTCTGAGGCATCCTTGATCATTATAATTGTTTTATTTATTAGAGGAAAAAAATTCATTATCCGGATCAATTCAAAATCTGAGCCTAAATCAAGCCTGAAGCTAGAGCATCGTCACATTGATTTATTTAGTTTTATATTTAGTTTATTTTAAAGCAATTATAATTTTTATATTTTTTGTTATCTTTAATTTTTTAATTTGATTTAAACCCTTTTATTTATCTTTGCACAAAACGTCAAGCATCGTGGGCACAATAGTTGCCTAGTGCGCAACGTGGTTAAATCGAATGATATTGCTATTTATATATTGTTTAGGTGTAGAAATTTATTTTTTGTGGACCCAAAATTCATCATGTAACAGCCCGATTTTTAGTAATGTCGAAATATACTATTTCGGAACCTAATTTCCATAAATTGAGTCTGTAAGGATGAAATATAAAGATTAATGAAGTTAGTATGAAAAATATATTGAACTTCTAGTAAGTAACTTAATCTTGAAATTAAATAATTAAAGTTTAGGGACTAAATTGTAAAAGTTCAATCGCAATTGAGTTTTGAATTAGAAAAGGCTTAAGGACCTAGATAGCAATTATCTAAAGGACCAAAATGATTAATTAACCATTATTCAACATGAACTACTAAATGATGATGATTAATTCCATTAAGATTATTTTATGATTAAATTATACTTAATAATGTTTTAATTAATTAGTTAATGATTAACTAAATTAAAACAATGTTAATCTAAGTATAAATATTAAAGTGAGTAGGATGACAACCAAATTGCCATCGTCTTCAAGCCTTCATCGTCCACCATTGAAGAAAGAAAGAAAAAAACTTTAGTTTTCATTCAAACATTCGACCATCTATTCATGTAAGTCCTTAAGCTATTTTTCTTTGACTTTTATAAATTTATGATCATGAGAGATTGATTTAGCTAGCCCATAAAAGAGGAAGCTTATTAGTGGTGGCTTACTTTGACACCAATTATTTCAAGAGACAAAGTAAGTTGGGATTTCTTCCAGATTGAATTTAAAAAGAAATATGTCAATTGGTTGTACCTGGAAAGAGAGAAACATGAGGTTATAGATTTGAGACAAGGAAATATGACAATAGTAGAATATGAGCATAAATTTATTTGTTTGAGTAAGCATGCTCGAGAACTTGTATCATCTGAAGCCAAATTCTGTACTTGATTCAAGTGGGGTTTAAATGAATATATTCGGATGTTGGTAGGTTCCCTAGAAATAAAAGAGTTTCTAGTACTATTAGAACATTCCCACAAAATGGAAACAATATAAAATGAAAAGAAACATGCCAAGAATAAAAGAAGAGATTTCAGAAGCCGTTCTTTTGCAATTGTAGGGAATTTGAGAAAGATGTTTCCAGGCATAATTATCTAAAGTCATAGGCTACATCAATAGCTAGTGTTGACAGTGTTTGGAATATGAATAAACCTAGTTCCGAGCATTGTGGCAAGAATAATTTTGGAGAATTTAGACTGAAGAAGGGATCATATTTTTTATATGGCTCGATGGAGCATTTTTTGAGAGATTGCCTGAATAAAGCTGAGATAGGTTCAGAATGGGTTACCAAACCAGTAACAACTTTACAAAGGGGTAGGAAATCTAGACCCAGAAACAATGTTGGAGTTAGTCGCAGTGGAACACAAGATGTGGCTGTGAGATATGAAGGTCGTGCATCAGCCAAAGCTTAGACGGTACAAGCTAGGAAGGAAGCCACAACATCTGACATCATTGCTGGTACATATTCTCTCTTTGATGTTATTGTATATGCATTAAATAAACCTGGGTAAACATATTCATATATATGTGACCTGCCATCAAATGTAGTAGTCAATTCGGATTAAATCCGCACTTAAGGAGTTTGTATTTCTAAGAAATTTAGATTTTAATTTACGCTTCTGGTAATTAAGCTTTAGAAACAAATTTTAACACAAATAAGTGTTTTTAGCACATTTTTTAGGTGTTGGGACCCAATAGGCCGACACAGGCTTTAGGTTGTGCTAATATGTTTTAGGCCTTGTGGATATAAGAAATAGGCCAATTTCAAGCCATTCCTTTCACCCATTTCAAGCTCACACCTACAAGACATTTGCACATACAATCAAGCTTTCAAACATACCAAAACATGCATATTAAGACCAATTCAATAGGTCATTTATCCATACAACCAATATGCCAAAAGGCACCTCAAACATAAATCATCAAATCAACCTAAACATGTGCACATTTACCATTTATCAACTAATTTGTTTCCAAGCCAAAACATATCATAATTTATACAAATCAACCATACCATATTACATCCATGCCATATCTAAATAACCTTACCATTTGGATCATTCCTCAATGCATCATAACCACCTAAATGACACAAACCAACCATTTACAATTGGTACCAAACAATCGACATTTATATACCATATTTACAAGTCAAACATAACAACATCTCATCAAACACAATTCACCTATACATGCCATTATAACCTTGATCAAGATATAAAATCTACCGATATAATCATTGGATAGTGAGATAGATCTCCGATGAGCTTCCAACCTGATCGAACTTCCAATAATTTGTAGAGTAAAGGAAAATAACTACGTAAGCAATGAATGCTTAGTAAGCTCGTATAAACTTTAAACAAACATTCCATTTCAACAATGAACTTTGTAGATTAAATATAAACCTATACCAATGCCTCAAGATTTATCAACTACATAACCATCAACTTATAAATGAATAAGTCTACGAACATCATATATATTTTTAATTCCTAAATAGGATTTTATAAAATAATATACACCATCATTAATCGTTTCATAAAACTGTGAATTATTTCCTTTACTTAATTTCCATTCCATTTACTAAGCATAAACTTAAATAACAACATCAATTCACTAATTATATATTTATTCACATCAGAGGTAATTTCATCCATATCATACGCAATTTCTCATATATAAGTCCATCTTTCAATTCATCAATCCCTTGTAACGCCCCAATTTTCGGGAATTCTGTGAATGTTGGCATAGGTTTAATTATGTTAGTGGGCCTCTAGAAGGCCCAAGCTTAAGATGGAACCTGGAAATTTTAGTTAATTTTTGTTCCATAAGAAAAAGAGGGTGAAATTATGAAATAGGACCTATGTGAAAATGTTTGAAAATGCTATAGGCTAAATTGAAGTGGCCAAATAAATAGGAGTGCAAAATAGGAGGATTTGCATGACAAACCTCCCATTTTACATGAAGTGGCCAGCCATCATGTTGTTGTAGACAATATGAGCACTTGATATCCATAATTCATGGTACAAATTGATAATGGATTAGGTAAATGTTCCATGATAATGGATTAGGTAAATATTCCATGATAATGGGTTAGGTAAATGTTCCATGATAATGGTTTAGGTAAATGTTCCATGATGGGCATTTAATGTCTTTTGTATTAAAGAATTAAATGGATGAAATATGAAATTTTATTAAAAGAAAAAGGGGTGAAAAGAACAAAGTTTTGTCCATCTTTGTTCATCATAGCCTAAAGTTAGAGAAAAGAAATGAGAGGAGAAAGCTCTTGAATGTTCGGTCACTTGGGGAAGAAAATTGAAGGTAAGTTCATGGTAGTTTGCTTCTATCTTGATGTTCATGAGTTCTTCTTGATTCTACCTTAACTCTTGAAGCATATTTTGGTTTTTGGTTGTGTTGTGAGCATTTGGTCATGAATTAAAATGAAGGAAATGGTTGTTGTTTCATGTTCTTTTGATGAAAAATGGAAGATATGTGAAGTTGAGCCAAACAAATGAGCATGCATGTGCTTAGATGCTAAGGGGAAAAATCGGCTAATATGTTGTGCTTTAAAATGATGAAATGGAGATTATACTTAAGTAAAATCATAGATATGTGATGATTGATTAGTGATATACATTTTTTTAAAAAAACATGCATGCAAGTTATGTGTGAAAGAGTGATTTGGTAATAAATCTACTTGAGACAGCAGCAGTAACGTGACTTTGGAAAATTACCATAAATTGTGGGAGATGAGTTAGAAGCTGCATAAATTATGTAATTAAATCTTAATGAGTCTAGTTTCAAATGGAATAAACGAGAACATATTTTGAATTCTGTACAATGAGAAATTTGATTCGTAATGAAGAGTGGTCAGATTAGTCAAACAGTGAAACATGCGAAACTTTAAGAAAAATCTGGTATTGATTGGCCAAACCAAAAATTCTAAAAATTTTATGGATAGAAGATATATGAGTCTATTTTCAGGGAAAATTAATGACACTTGATTTGGAGTTTCGTAGCTCCAGTTATAAATGATTTAGTGACTGTTGTTCAGGAAGATAGCTTGCAGTGAGATTATGATTATGTGGTAAACATTGACAAAAATTTGTTAATGAGTTGCTTATTGATTTCTTATAAGCTTACTATGATCTGTAGGTGTGGTTGGCCGAATATTGTAAGGGGTTAATACGTAGTTTGTATTTGAATAGTTAGATTAACGTGTTAGTAATCCAATTGTAGGCGGTTCGTGTGTGGATCTCGTCAGCATATCGTCGTAAATAGGTGTGTAACTAACACCCGCTTTCTTAGTCTGCATCGGTAAAAGTCAAAAAGCCGAAATGCTAAAAACCAGTATTTTGTAGATTTGCGAGTGTGCGAATGCTCGTGAGGTAAATCGATTAATGTTTTTGGTAAGCTGCAAAATTTGGACTATAAAGTGCATGATTTCTGTGCCGTCGATATTTTTGGGCTTAATGGGCCAAAATTGGAATGATGGGCCAACGGGCCCAATTCGGTAAGAACCCTCGGTACGTGATTCTGTTAGTACGTGAAAAGTAGGAATATGCATGAAAAATCCTAAAATAGATAAATTACTGAAATACCTTTAAAAGTGGAAAATTTACAGTTTTACCCCTAGTAGATAAATTACCGAAATACCCCTAGGGTTAAATTGACCTAAATGCATGTTTGACTGTTGTTATTTACTGCATGCCATGTTGTTATTATCTGATGCATGGGATTGGGATATTGACGGAGGAAGTACTGAAAGTGGCTTGTCCACGTACTGGAGGCTTTGCCTCAATTTACTGTTAACTGAGCAGCAAGGCTGCAACTGTAGAGTGTTAGGTAGGGTGGGTTGAGCTATTCCCCACATGGAGTGTATGGCTGGTACGGGTGGAGTGTAGTGGTTGGTGGGTTGAGTAGTCTCCCCAAATGGGCTTGCATATGTTTATTGATGTTGCATCTATTTCCAAATGGGCCTATGGGCCATACTGTTATCTGAATAAGGGGCTAAGGCCCAGTTTATTGTAATCTGAAAAGGGCTCTGGCCCAGTATCACTGTTACCTGATGGGCTTAGGCCCAATGGGCTTGAGCTGACTTGGGCTTTGAATGGGTTTTCCTTACACACTGAGTTCCCCAAACTCACCCATTTTATTTTCATCCACGTAGGAAATCCCCAACCATAGTGGGCTTGGAGCTGTGAGGGAATTCGGAGTGGCCACCCGTTCTGAAAGTTTGGTTTTCTTCTGGTGAACTGGACATCCTATTATTTACGTTGAGGTTTGGGTTTTTAAATGTAATAAGCCCGCTTAATTATTTTTGATGGTTTTAATATGTGTTACTAAGATAGGTATTACTTATTTTAACTGTTGAAATTGGATAGCTTTAGGGCGCGTTTTCAAAAGCAACAATTGATTTCAAAATAATACGACAATAAGCAAAGCTTCCGCAATGAAAGTATTTTCCAAAATTAATCACTTTTCCTAAAAATGACTTAATCAAAATCAGTTTCCTAAAAATATCCATGACGTTAAGGTGTGGCAATGGCGGTATGCATGTCTAGGATTGGATCCGAAGGGAGCTTGGTACTTAAGCAGTCCGATGGACTCACCACCTCTTTTCCGGTTTCTTACCTGGTGCACAGCTTCCATTCACTTTAAAATATAATGAAATTATATTTTAAAACACTAAGTAAGTTTTTTTTATGGATCAACAATATAAAATGTTTTGAACTCTTCGATGTAGCATGTCGGATTCGGTCATAACGTCTGGGCCGGGTTTGTGGTGCTACATTTAGTGGTATCAGAGCCTAGGTTGCAACAACTCGGCTGTGGAATGGGTTTACAAAAACAAAGATTTTCAAAAACGAAAATTTTATAAAGAATGCGAAAAACTCGATTTTCAAAATTTAGATCTTTAGAAGGTGGAATTCCGAATCTCCGGCTCAAGCCTGTAAGTATTACTCTGAACTCTTCTGAATATTTTTCTGACTTATCTGTCTGTACTAAAATCCTGCTAGGATACTTTAGATAGGATGATACTGAAACCATAGGAAAATCTGATAAGAGACTGAAACTGTAGCTAGACTTCAATTCTGCGAAAACAAACTCTGAACTACTGTCTGATTCATAAAACATTTGTAATAAACACTGGAATATTGAATTAATGCATAAAAATTCGTAATCAAGATAATACGATATGAGTACAAGAGCCGTTCGTGGAAGAGGCCGTGGACGGAGCCGAGGAAGTGCTCGAGCGAGATTTTCGTCTTCGAGACATATACCGGCGGTGGATGCACCGGTACTACCGACAACAGAGGTAGAGTCTCATGACCGCGGTGCCGGGGATGATGCCCTGTCACAGGTAATGCTTCGTGTTCTAGAAAGGGTTGCCGGGACAAGTTCGGGCAACGGAATTTGAGGATCGATTTCTGAATGACTTCGGGCTAACGGAGCGGAGATCTTTAGGGGCGTGTCTGGTATAGCCTCGAATGTGGCGGAATATTGGTTGGAGGCCACAGAACGGATTATGGACAACTTGGACTGCTCTGAGGAGATTGTGAGTGAGGTATCTGTAGTAAGTCCTTTGGGTCACTCAGTTAGGGTAAACAAACTGTATAGGGATGTACCCTTAGAAACTCAAGGTAGGATTTTCCCTGGAGATCTGATGGAGTTACCGTTCGGAGAGTTTGATATCATTTTAGGAATGGACTGGCTTGTTAAGCATAAGGCGACTCTGGATTGTGCTGCTAAATGAATGGTGTTAAGGACCACAAAGGATGAGGAGGTTATGGTGATAGGTGGGCGAAGGGATTTTTATCCAATGTGGTGTCGTCTTTAAGAGCCGAAAAGTGGATTCGAAAAGGTTGTGAGGCCTATTTGGCATTTGTAAGTCAGTCAGAAGATGAGGGACTGACAGTAGATAAGGTTAAGACTGTAAAGGAGTTCCAAGATGTTTTTCCGGAGGAGCTTCCAAGATTGCCTCCGAACCGAGAAGTTGAGTTTGGAATAGATTTGTTGTCTGGAACGGCACCTGTGTCCATCACACCGTATAGGATGGCACCGAAGGAGTTAGTGGAGTTAAAGGCTCAAATTCAAGAGTTGTTGGATAGGGACTTTATTAGGCCAAGCGTGTCTCCATGGGGAGCACAGGTGCTATTCGTGAAAAAGAAGGATGGTAATGCGGATGTGCATTGATTATCGCCAGTTGAACAAACTGACGATTAAGAATAAGTATCCACTGCCAAGGATTGACGATCTGTTCGACCAACTTAGAGGAGCTTCTGTATTCTTCAAGATCGACCTTCGATCTGGATATCATCAGTTGAGGGTCAAGGAGGTAAATATCCATAAGACGGCATTCAGGACTCGGTATGGTCATTACGAGTTTTTGGTTATGCCATTTGGACTGACGAACGCTCTTGCAGCGTTTATGGATCTGATGAATCGTGTGTTCCAACCATTTTTAGATCAGTTCATAGTCGTCTTTATTGACGATATCTTGGTATATTCTAAAACTGAAGCGAAACATGATGAGCATCTGTGAATTTTGGTTGAGGGAGGTAACCTTCTTCGGACATGTGGTCTCTGCCGAAGGGATTAAGGTGGACCCTTAAAAGATTGAAGCAATTTTGGTGTGGAAGCCACCTAGGACGGTGTCAAAATTTCGAAGCTTCCTAGGGTTGGTAGGATACTGCAGAAGGTTTGTGGAAGGTTTTTCTGTGATGGCAGCACCTCTGACAAAACTCATAAGGAAAGGGGTACCGTTTGTATGGACTGAGACCCAGCAGGAGGCTTTTGAGAAGTTGAAGAAAGTTTTGACTGAAGCACCTGTGTTAATTCAGCCAGAGTCTGGGAAGGATTTTACTGTGTACAGTGACGCATCACATGTAGGCTTGGGCTGCGTGTTAATGCAAGAGGGTAAGGTGGTTGCATATGCATCACGACAACTTAAACCTCACGAAGGGAACTATCCTACTCATGATTTGGAGTTGGCGGCAGTGATATTTGCACTTAAGATTTGGAGACATTACTTGTATGGGGAGAGGTGTATTATATACACAGACCACAGGAGTCTTAAGTATTTGTTGACTCAGAAGGAGTTGAACCTTAGGCAATGGAGATGGATCGAGTTGCTTAAGGATTATGACTGTTCGATCGAGTATCACCCAGGCAAGGCTAATGTTGTAGCCGATGCTTTAAGTCGTAGAGCTGTATCTGATCTGAGAGCAATGTTTGCTCGTTTGAGTCTGTATGATGATGGAAGTCTATTGGCTGAGTTGCAAGTGAGGCCAACCTGGGTGGATCAGATTAGGGAAAAGCAGTTGAACAATGAGTCTTTGGTCGCTCGTTTCCAACAAGTTAAGGAAGGGGAAACTTCTGAGTTTGGGTTAGATGGCGAAGGAGTTCTGTGTTTCCAGGGAAGAATTTATGTTTCGAAGGACTCTGATTTGAGGCAGACAATATTGAAGGAAGCTCATGGAGGACTATGTGCCATGCATCCTGGAGGGAATAAGTTGTATCACGACTTGCGAGAATTGTATTGGTGGCCTGGACTTAAACAAGAAGTAACGAAGTTTGTAGGGAAATGTCTGACATGTCAGCAAGTGAAAGCTGAGCATCAATTACCTTCTGGATTGTTACAGCCAGTGAAGATACCACTTTGGAAGTGGGAGAGGCTAACCATGGACTTTGTGAGTGGGCTGCCTTTGACACCATCAAAGAAAGACTCAGTGTGGGTGATTGTGGATAGGTTGACCAAATCAGCCCATTTCATACCTGTACGTACTGACTTTTCGCTTCAAAAGCTAGCCAAGCTGTATGTGGCGGAGATTGTATGACTTCATGGAGTCCCAGTTTCGATTGTCTCTGACCGGGATCCCAGATTCACATCTTGGTTTTGGCAAAAATTGCATGAGGCGTTAGGGACGAGATTGAACTGATGGTCAGTCAGAGAGGGTTATTCAGATTCTGGAGGACATGTTGAAGGGATGCGTGATTGACTTTCGAGGTAGTTGGGAGAATTACTTGTCGTTGGCAGAATTTGCGTACAATAACAGTTACCAGGCGAGTATTCGAATGGCACTGTATGAAGCACTGTATGGACGAAGGTGTTGTACACCTAGTTGTTGGACTGAACTAGGAGAGCGACAAATTCTTGGACCAGAGTTGGTAGATGATACTGAGGATAAGGTCAGAATAATTAGGGACCGGTTAAAAGAAGCATCTGATAGGTAAAAGTCGTATGCAGATTTGAAGCGTAAGGAGATTGAGTACTCAGTAGGTGATATGGTTTTCTTAAAGGTTTCTCCTTGGGAGAAGATATTAAGGTTCGGTAAGAAGGGCAAGTTGAGTCCGCGGTTCATTGGGCCTTATCGGGTTTTGAAGCGAGTAGGCCCAGTGGCTTATCAGTTGGAATTGCCTCTAGAGTTAGACAGGATTCACGATGTTTTTCACGTCTCCATGTT
This sequence comes from Gossypium hirsutum, assembly GCF_007990345.1. Lineage (NCBI taxonomy): Eukaryota > Viridiplantae > Streptophyta > Magnoliopsida > Malvales > Malvaceae > Gossypium > Gossypium hirsutum. The sequence continues at coordinate 13,789,820 of NC_053433.1, forward strand.
AAGGCGTTATCGTTCTGACCCTGCTCATGTCCTGCCAGTTGCAGAAATTGAAGTTCAGACTGATTTGACCTTTGAGGAGGAGCCTTTGCAAATATTGGCTCGAGATGTTAAGGTTCTTAGAAGGAAATCTGTCCCGTTAGTGAAAGTACTTTGGTGTAATCATGGAAGAGAAGAAGCTACTTGGGAATCAGAAGAGACTATACGTCAACAATACCCTCAACTAGTTGGAACAGGTAAATTTCGAGGATGAAATTTCTTTAAGGAGGGTAGAGTTGTAACGCCCCAATTTTCGGGAATTCTGTGAATGTTGGCACATGTTTAATTATGTTAGTGGGCCTCTAGAAGGCCCAAGCTTAAGATAGAACCTGGAAATTTTAGTTAATTTTTGTTCCATAAGAAAAAGGGGGTGAAATTATGAAATAGGACCTATGTGAAAATGTTTGAAAATGCTATAGGCTAAATTGAAGTGCACTACAGGAAAATAGGGTTTTAGCGGCATTTTTAGCGGCGTTTAATCAAAAAACGCCACAAAAATTGTAAAACACAGAGCAATAGTAAAACGCCGCTAAAAACGGAGCAATACCGGCATTTTTTGTTAAAACGCCGCTAAAAACAGAGAAATAGCGGCGCTTTTGGTAAAACGCCGCTAAAAACCAGAGTATTAGCGGCACTTTTGGTAAAACGCCGCTAAAAACCAGAGCATTAGCGACGTTTTTGATATAACGCCGCTAAAAACCAGAGCATTAGCGGCGCTTTTGGTAAAACGCCGCTATAAACCAGAGTATTAGCGGCGCTATTTGTAAAACGCCACTAAAAGTCATATAACCTCTAAAATCTTAAACCCCAAAAAATATCATAAACACTAATCTATAACCCTTAAAAGAGTAAACCCTTAAACCTTAAAAACCCTAAACACTAAATTATATCCCCTAAAACCCTAAACCCTCCCACCGCCAAGATTCACCCCTCTCACCAGCCTTCCTGTCAATATCCTGTAATCCCATCTATCATTTTCCCCATTTTTTCCCATTTCTATTTCCCCCTTTTTCCTCATCCTAAATCCCTAAAGTATTATCACCCATTCCTGAATTCGACATCCCAAATCCCTAACGATTTTTCCCCGATTTGAAATCCCCAAGATTCACCCCTCCCACCGGCCTTCCAGTTAATACCCCGTAATTATTTTTGGTATATGACAAATTATTTTTTAATTTATATGTTAAATATTTTCTTATATAATTGTAAAAGAGATTGTATTAATTTTAAAATATTGAATTGATTAGCATTATAGTTTAGGGTTTACGGTATATGGTTAATGATTTAATGTTTTTGAGTTACTATTTTAAGGTTTAGGGATTATGGTTTAAGGGTTGGGGTTTAAGGTTTAGGTGTTAGGGGTTAGGGGTTAGGAGTTAGGGGTTAGAGGTTAGAGGTTAAGGGTTAAGTGTTCATGATTCAGGGTTTATGTTTTAGGATTTACGGTTTAGGGATTAGGAATTTAAGGTTTAAATTAATTAGTATTTTTTAATTTATATGATAAATATTTTATTATATAATTGTAAAAAAGAGTATTAATTTTAAAATATTGAGTTAATTATATTTATAGTTTAGAGTTTATGGTTTAAGACTTATGATTTAGGGTTTAGTTTTTAGTGTTTAGGGATAAATATGGGGATCATGGTGCAATTGTATATATGAACTTTAATTTAATCTAGTTCTTATAAATTATTAACACAATTATTGATATAACATCATTTTATATTTATATATTGCATACATAAATATTTATATTTATTCAATATAAAAATATATTAATGTATTTATTTTTTAAAATCTCTATGATTAAATCAAGAATAAAAAACTTAAAAATTTAATATTTAAAATTTAAAATTTTAGTCCATATTTCAGTTAAAAAGTTTAATATTCAAAAATTTAAAAAAATCTAAAAAATGATAATCTCAACAAAAAAATTTTGAAAGAAAAAAATAGAAAACAATATGTTAAAAATAAAAAAATTAAAATTGAACAATAGTAAAAATTAAAGAATTACTGGCGTTTTTTTTAAGAAACGCCACAAAAGGCCATTATTTTTTATAAAAAAAAAGCAAAATCCCGCTCATCCAATTTGTTTACCCGCTCATTAACCAAATCCCCAAATACTCCTTTTACTCTCAAAATTTGAATTCACCCACCATAGCTACTCCTTTTCTGTCGATCTGTTAGGGTTTTGGAGAAACAAATAGATATTGAAGAGAAGGAGAACGAGGAAGAAGAAGAAGAAGAAGAGGAAGAGAAGACGGGGGAGGAGGAAGAAGAAGAGAGTGAAGATGAAGGGACTAAAAAGGTCGAAGGTAGTAGTAGAAAGGCAGCCAGAATAGGTGGGTCTCCTTTGCTGCTTGGTTAACTTCTTTCTGGTTGCATTGAGAATTTGGAATAGTCATGTAATCTAATGATTTTGATCCTAATAATAGCTCCTTTTCGTTTTTTTTTTAATTTGGGGTTCTTTTTATGAGAAACTATTTGCATGTTTGCTTCTTTCGATTATGTTACTATTCTTTGGATGATCAAAATTCCTATCTGAAGAAATTTAGTCCAAATTTGTTTCTGTTTTTCTTTCTTAATAATGGGTTGTCAAATATGAAGTTAATTTACACTTCATTTTTTTGGGTTTTTTAAAATAATTATTTGTTGGCTTAGTATTCATACAATAAAACTGGATAAAGCTGGTTTCATTTGTATCGATCAGTGTTTAAGTACTCACTACAGCATTCTCATCTGCTTATTTCCTCTATTGAGTTTATGTTTAAGTTGTTTTATCAACATTGCTATCGATACTGAAAGCTGAGGATGGCATTTTTCCCTGTTTTATGCATAATGTAAATAACATTTAATTCTGTTTTTTTTGTTCTTTGATATTGACAAATCAGGTTAGTTGATGTTTGAGTATCTTTATTGCCATTGTATATGGGCCACTCTAGTTTCTTGAATTTGTTGTTTGCTGTCGGTGTGTGGTGTGCTGCATATATTACTGTCGCGGTTGTGGCGTCTTTGCGCATCTTCAATTCAATCTGTTCATTCTGAGTCAGTAAAGCAATTTGACTGGTGTGGAACGCTGTAATGGGATATGCACAACTGGTTATTGGTCTTGCAGGCAGTGGAAAGGTGTGCTAGTCTATCGATTATTCTGTTTAAGGCTTGAGATGGGGTCTATCTTCCCTGTATTTTCCAGTGTCTTTTGAGAAGAACTGAAATTGGAGAGAAACAAAACTGAGATTTGACCCCATTTCTCCTTTATTTCCAAACTCTCTTCTATATTTTCTTTACACCCTTTTACTCCACAAAAAGGGTTTTTCACCTCTTAATAATCTCTCTAAAAGGTTAATCATATAGATTTTCTTTCATTTCTCATGTTTTTGTTTCAGGGTTTTTTGTTTTTCATTTTATCTCATGTTTGTAAATTTCTGGGTTTTTTTTTCTTTTCTATTAGTTTCATATGATTTTTCATGTTAATTATCTTGATGGATAAAGGCTTGATCTTTTGTTGTAGCATGAGCTAATGTACTTGTAATTTAGTTTTTGATCTGGATTTTATCTGATTATTGGTTTTTTCCGTTGTAGTTGATCATTTATTTAGAATATTTACATCTATTTTTGCAATTCTACTGTTTGTTCACTCTTTTGATCTGATTAATGAGAATACTAGCTAAAGGAATGGCTTTAGATTGCACCATTTCAAATTGTATTGGCTACACTGTTCTTTAAAAATTATTTATTTTTAATATATATTGTTTTATACAGGTCTATCAGGTGTCTGGTTTTAAAATTTTTATTTTATGAATGAAATAATTTTTATATTTATATTTGTTGTTATATGACATGGTATCATAATCTTTGCTTTTGGATGTTTTCAGGTAGCTCAATTTTGTGTTTAATAGGTGTTGAGGTTGTTGACTCAGACCTGGCACAATTGTCTATTGACAAAGTGATTGAAGTAGACAAATCATTTCTTCATGAAAATGGGAAACTGGATAAGGATCCAGTTTATAATAACCCCATTGAAGTTGATTCACATAGTGAGGAACCAGATAAGGAAGAAGAGAATGGTGCATTTGATCCCCACTTTCCGAAGGATGTGGTCAATGAGTGGCCTGCACCTAAGCAGATCCACTCTTTTCATTTTATTAGGTATCGCTTCTACGAAGATCCGGCTATAAAAGCCAAACTTGATCAGGCTGATAAAGAGATACGAAAGTGGAATAAAGCCAGGTTTAAGCTTACCGATGAATTAAAAGCAAAAAGATTGAGTGAAAAGTTATTAATTTCAGTTAGATGTATAGCATAGTAGCCATTAATTGTCATACTTTTAAGATAATTATTAGGCCTATCATTATGTCATTAATTCTCATTCTTTTTAGTTTGCCTGACTGGAGATCATTAGGACTCATCTATACTGGAATTGGCGGTCCCTCATCTGCAAGTGAGATATAAATGTTATCTTTTTCTTTTTGTTATCACAAATTTCTATTATATTCATACTTGCTTGATGTAGAGTTTATAGGAATGTGAGGCTACAGAAATTATGGTATATTTACTTAATAAAAATTGATTCAGTATAAGAGCAACTGTTTGGTTGAATGTAATGGAATAGAGGCGTAATAGTAAAACTGTGTTTGGTTGAATGTAATAGAGGTGTAATAGTATAATGGAGAAAACTAAAATGACCAGAATACCCTTAGCATAAATTTGTTTTGGTAAATGATTATTGTTATTGTTATTTAAATTTTAATAAGATTATTTATTATCAAAAATAAATAATTTAATCATATTTAAACATAATTATTATTTAATATATTTTAATTAAAATATATATTTTAATAAAATTCTTAATAATTGATTATCTTATATGAATTTACTCAAATCATAATATATGATATTATAAAAGATAATTTGAAATAATTAATATTAAATATATTTTAATTAAAATATATGATTTAATAAAATTTAAAATAATTATAACTAATAAATTATCTTATATGAATTTGTATAATTTAAAATAATTATTATTACATATAATTTAATAATAATATATAATTTCATAAAATTCTTAATAATAAATTTTCTTATATGAATTTATACAATTTAAAATAATTCGGATCAATCACACCTTCATTACTAAAAAGTTACATTTGCTGCATTATAATTTGCAATCTGCTGAAATAGTTTATATACAAGATCCACCGCTTAAAAATATGGACTCTTCCTCAGAGCATAACTAAGCTTGAATTTCATTAAATTACTTTCAAAATTTCATTAAATTACTTTCAAAGTTAAGGATCAACATTTAACTACAAATTTTGAGTTTGCTAGTTTACAAAATTGAATTATTTTGGGAATTTGTTTCGACTTGAACATCCTCGTCGAGTAACAATCTGAACTTGAGAATCTTCTGAAGTCGAGCGACCGGTTTTACTTGCTTTCTCGGAGCTTGATTTGGATCTAGTATATATTTGCCTGAGAAGAGATTTGCCTCTGATGGACCTGTCTCTTCATGTACTACAGGTGAAGCTTCTGTAAATCATAATTTCACACACAAGTTATTAATTCATGCAATGCAAAATGTTTGAGAAACAGAATAAACCAAGAGGCAGCCTATGTTACGGACTGAAGTTCAACTACTGGAACACAACATGTATGCACGAACATGCCAAAATCTATCATGGATTTATCGTGTTACAAACTATATAACACCTTAAATGCAATACGACATAGAAAAATAATAATAACACGACAAGGGAAAACAAATGATTACCCCAAATAACAACTATAGAAGGAAGAACAAAAGGATAATCAGTAACCAAACCCACCTCCATGTCATTGACAAAACCTTCAACTGAACGATAGGGTGCATAAACAATGAGATCAAATTCCAGACTCTGCAAATCCAGTTATGTACTTTTGAGAAGCACAAGCAAAAGAAAAAAGCAAGACTAAAAGAAAAAGGAAGGAGAACAGTAGCCATACCTGAGACACTATCATCTCGTAATTGAGAATCATTTGATGATCCTGTGAAATCCCCTTACCAATCTCCTCTGCTGACACATGATTTTCTTCTATCTTACAGGCCGCATACACACAGGTTAACCTAGAGTTATAAAGAAACTTTTCCAATTTAACAATTACATTATTCTCTAAAGAAAGTTTAGTATTCAATGGTGATTATCAGTCAAAGTAACATTTCTTCCACCACCACATACGAAATGACAAAGTCAGGGACAATATACAAATTCCAAACAGTATGTTGCTTACCTGATATTTTCATACATTTTTAAAATAGCACATGATGCATTTTTCTAACATACTCTTAAGCGCAAATCAGAATGACTCATCCAGCATATTACATGCAGAGATAAAGGGCATTGGAGCTTGTATCTGAAAGAGATGTAGAAGACTCGTACATTATATGTTTTGGATGATGTTCCATGACCGACCATTGCAGGTAAAACCTTTTGAAATAAATTAGAGCAGTTGCCTGCAAAACATGAACCACAAACAGAATCACATTGATCATGGCCTCATATTTATTTATAGTATGACCATTATCCAAAAAAAAAAAAGGTAGTAAGTACCTGAATTTTATTAGGAAAGTAGAATGCACTACAAACTTCTCGAAGTTTGTTCTCATAAAACACTCGCATGAACTGTTCTTCTTCAATGTTAAGAGGTTTTGGACGAGAATGCTTGTCAGCTGACATGAACAATCAAAATATTACATGGTACGCTCGATGACCTAGCACCTCACAATAGAACTAAAAAGTAAAAGAAAATTTCATTTACCATTATCTCTTGCAATAGGTTCAGGGTATGATAGTGAACCATCAGCGTCTACTTCCATTTGTGTTGTCCCATACTTCAGAATAAATCAGCAAGTCAGCTTCAATAAAATGAACACCAGAAAGAAAATTTCCACTAGGAATGGTTTCAATAATGGTGGTTTCCAACTGACAACATTTAAATGCTTCTAATGGGAAGTAAAGAAGGGAGTTCAACACCAATTTCATCTAATCTACTAAAACGATAATCCGAAGGTACACTATGCAAACACACACTCAAGCTCGCGCATATAGACATACATACAAAACTGAAAAGAAAGGACTCTGTCATACCTTCTCCAGTGCTTGTATTGCTCTTTGATTTGCAGCCTTGTATTTCTCAACCTATATCAGCAAAAAAAAAAAAAAACAAAACACAAAAGAACCTAATTTAAACTTGAGAAAGTTCTCAATTAATTGCAATTCCTACTTTCCTATCTTTTCAATCTCTTCTTACATCAATAAAGCATCCATGAAGAAAATTAAGCAAAAAACATTAACACCAGCAGCTTGTAATCAATATAAACAGTGGAAACGGAAAAACATTGCAAAGAAAAACAATTGGTTTTTTCCTCACATTTAAGAAACAATGAAATTTCTCTTTTTTTTCTTTCATATTATTTACCAGTTCTTGAGGCGAGAAGATCCAGTTAGCTCTATGAGTCGATGTATGAAAATCAGCCATGAAGAACTCAGTAACTCGGTAGCCCCTGACTCAGCAATTCGATCGCAGCTATGCAAAATAATTTCTCCAGCCACTCAACACACTCACATCTCCCCAAATTTTAAATTCACAGTGTTTATCATCACCTGATAATCATATATGGAAAATTAAGGAATTAACAAAAGACTGAATGAAACAGAGGGTTAAAAAAACCCAAAAATAGTAGGAAAATAATTTGAGAATTACTTGATTGAGAGGATCAAAGAAGGGAAATTAGTGGTAGATCTTTCGTAGCTGTTCAATCCAGATGAACAGAAAGGACGGCGACTCTACTTTGTGGGGGGCTCTAAAATATAAAAGGAATTTAACGGTGAGGGAAGAGGTTCATGCACGGAAGAGGAGAGGGTCGGGTAGGGAGGGAGGGTAAAACAGGGAGATGGGGAGGGAGGCCGGAAGTAATAGCTAATACAGCGAAAAGGGAAGGGATTGGAAAACACGGGAATTTGGGGATTAGGGGCGTAACCGATTACGCGCGTAATACCTATTACAGCGAACCAAACGCCGGAATAGGGGCGTAATGTAATACACACGTAATCGGGGCGTAATGGATTGGGTAATACGGCGAACCAAACACAGTGTAAATATTTATAATATTTAATTATAATGTTTTAATTCGTCGTTTTTATTAGTTTAATTTAAATATGTCTACTGCTATGAGATCTTATAGATGATGATTGAACCTTCACAGAAAAGGCAAAGATTGAAGCTCAAATCTTAGCTGCTGAAGCAGTAGCAAAAATGGGCAGAGGTTGAGCTGAAAAGCAACGGGAAAGAGAAGAGAAGCTGCTGGAATTACATTACAAAAGGTTTTTATCTTTTTCTTGCGTTTTCTTTTTTTTCCTTATTATGTTTATATAGTGGAGGGTTTTAGAGGCTAGAACACTGTAATACCATATAGTATATACAAAATATGAAACAGACCTGCCATTATTTATTGAACAGGTAAAAAACCAATTATTTTTTTTCCCTTTTTCTTAAATTAAAGACCATGCCATTAAGGTAAATGCATATTATTGTTAACTCTTAATTATATTAACTATTTATTTTACATAAAAAATAAAATAAGAAACAATCAAACCAACTGGTTTAACCTGTGGTCCAGTTTCTTTAACATTGGCATTTATGTCCTTTAATGTCGAATTTCTACATTTATGTCTTTCATTTTGAATTTTTAGATGATAGTAGTGTCAATCAATTCTTTGTCCCTTGTTATGCTATTAGTTCCTTTGTTTTGCATTTTCTTTTTTTGCCAAAGCCACTTGTCCCAATTGTCATGTTTTTTTATGCATTTCCTTGGCTATGGGGTTTTGCTTGGTAGTTATGCAGCTATTTATTGAAAGCTGAAACTCATGCTTGTTTTATGAATGCTTACATGCATGGCAAGCTGTTGTTAGCCTTTCTTTCTATTATGTTTGTTGCTTTGTATTAGCATTCTCTATGCTACTTGCCCTGCAAAGTTCCAAGTTTCCATTTTTATTAAAGATGGCAATCGGGTATTTGGAAATGCTAATTATCTGATCTTTGGCAATTTTGCCCAGTAGAATTAAGCTAATTTTATGGTTCTATCTTTAATTAATGCATGACTGAGCAATGCTTCCTTTACAGGTCAGTTTCCTGTTTCTCTGTCATGGATGGATGTATTTATTGGAAAATGGGACAAAGTAACTTAATACAAAGAAATTTTACATTTGATTTTCTATGCCTTTTAGATCACCTCTAATTTTAAGATTGATTGCAAATGCCATTTTTCATTTTTTACAACTTTTTCTGACCAACAATTTATTTGTTACATATATGTTTTATTTTATTTTAATCGTTAATTGTATGTCACTAATGCTTAATTGTTATAATTTTTTACATAAATGTTTTTTTTTTACTCGAGGCTAAGAAGTTAGCATCACAATATCAAAAGGAAGCAGACAAATGCAATTCGGGTATGGACACGTGCGAAGAAGTAAGGGAGAAAGCTGAAGAAGCACTATCGGCTCAAATGAAATTAACAGTAATTTGGGAAATAAGAGCTCGTCAGAAAGGATGGAGAGAAAAGGTCGCCAAATCTAATGCATTTCCTTATTTCATTTAAGTAACTTCATTATAATGTCTTATTTTATTGATATTTTTATATTTAATCTAGTTTTTATTATTTATTTTAGTTTTGATTCTAAGTTTTTATTTTTATTTTAATATTTAAGATAACTTGAGTTCTAACTTTTGGATTTTAATTGTGTTATTAATTTATAATTTTAAATTCTAAATTTAAATTCATTAATTTTTGTATTTAGTTTTAAAGTTAAAATTTTAATAGAAAATTTTTATATTTATATCATTCAATATTTTGATAATGAATTTTAAATTTTTTATATTTTTCACGACTTTTATAACATTTTATAATTTTTTTTGAATTTTATGGCCTTTAGCGGCGTTTGTAGGAAAAGCGCCGCTAAAGGTCATGATCTTTAGCGGCGTTTGTGGGAAAAGCGCCGCTAAAGGTCATGATTTTTAGCGGCATTTATGGAAAAAGCGCCGCTAAAGGTCATGATCTTTAGCAACGTTTTTTTTCAAATAAACGCCGCAAACTTTAGCGAAGGCGGAAATAGAGGCGTTTTTAGCGGCGCTTGGAAAAACGTCGCAAATAGTTTTAGTGGCACTTAAAAGCGCCGCTAAAGGTCTAAAAACACGCCGCTAAAAGTCAGTTTTACTGTAGTGGTGGCCAAATAAATAGGAGTGCAAAATAGGAGGATTTGCATGACAAACCTCCCATTTTACATGAAGTGGCCAGCCTTCATGTTGTTGTAGACAATATAAGCACTTGATATCCATAATTTATGGTACAAATTGATACAAATTGATAATGGGTTAGGTAAATGTTCCATTATAATGGATTAGGTAAATATTTCATGATAATGGGTTAGGTAAATGTTTCATGATAATGGTTTAAGTAAATGTTTCATGATGGGAATTTCATGTCTTTTGTATTAAAGAATTAAATGGATGAAATATGAAATTTTATTAAAAGAAAAAGGGGTGAAAAGAACAAAGTTTTGTCCATCTTTGTTCATTATAGCCTAAAGTTAGAGAAGAGAAAGGAGAGGAGAAAGCTCTTGAATGTTCGGTCACTTGGGGAAGAAAATTGAAGGTAAGTTCATGGTAGTTTGCTTCTATCTTGATGTTCATGAGTTTTTCTTGATTCTACCTTAACTCTTGAAGCATATTTTGGTTTTTGGTTGTGTTGTGAGCATTTGGTCATGAATTAAAATGAAGGAAATGGTTGTTGTTTCATGTTCTTTTGATGAAAAATGGAAGATATGTGAAGTTGAGCCAAACAAATGAGCATGTATGTGCTTAGATGTTAAGGGGAAAAATCGGCTAATATGTTGTGCTTTAAAATGATGAAATGGAGATTATACTTAAGTAAAATCATAGATATGTGATGATTGATTGGTGATATACATGTTTAAAAAAAACATGCATGCAAGTTATGTGTGAAAGAGTGATTTGGTAATAAAACTGCTTGGGACAGCAGCAGTAACGTGACTTTGGAAAATCACCATAAATTGTGGGAGATGAGTTAGAAGCTGCATAAATTATATAATTAAAGCTTAATGAGTCTAGTTTCAAATGGAATAAACGAGAACATATTTTGAATTCTTTACAATGAGAAATTTGATTCGTAAGGAAGAGTGGTCAGATTAGTCAAACAGTGAAACATGTGAAACTTTAAGAAAAATCTGGTATTGATTGGCCAAACCAAAAATTCTGAAAATTTTATGGATAGAAGATATATGAGTCTATTTTCAGGGAAAATTAACGGCACTTGATTTGGAATTTCGTAGCTCCAGTTATAAATGATTTAGTGACTGTTGTTTAGGAAGACAACTTGCAGTGAGATTATGATTATGTGGTAAACATTGACAAAAATTTGTTAATGAGTTGCTTATTGATTTTTTATAAGCTTACTATGATCTGTAGGTCTGGTTGGCCGAATATTGTAAGGGGTTAATACGTAGTTTGTATTTGAATAGTTAGATTAACGTGTTAGTAATCCAATTGTAGGCGGTTCGTGTGTGGATCTCGTCAGCATATCGTCGCAAACAGGTGTGTAACTAACACCCTCTTTCTTAGTCTGGATCGGCAAAAGTCGAAAAGCCGAAATGCTGAAAACCAGTATTTTGTAGATTTGCGAGTGTGTGAATGCTCGTGAGGTAAATCGATTAATGTTTTTGGTAAGCTGCAAAATTTGGACTGTAAAGTGCATGATTTCTGTGCCGTCGATATTTTTGGGCTTAATGGGCCAAAATTGGAATGATGGGCCAAAATTGGAATGATGGGCCAACGGGCCCAATTCGGTAAGAACCCTCGGTATGTGATTCTGTTAGTACGTGAAAAGTAGGAATATGCATGAAAAACCCTAAAATAGATAAATTACTGAAATACCTTTAAAAGTGGAAAATTTACAGCTTTACCCCTAGTAGATAAATTACCGAAAAACCCCTAGGGTTAAATTGACCTAAATGCATGTTTGACTGTTGTTATTTACTGCATGCCATATTGTTATTATCTGATGCATGGGATTGAGATATTGACGGAGGAAGTACTGAAAGTGGCTTGTCCACGTACTGGAGGCTTTGCCTCAATTTACTGTTAACTGAGCAGCAAGGCTGCAATTGTGGAGTGTTAGGCTGGGTGGGTTGAGCTATTCCTCACATGGAGTGTATGACTGGTACGGGTGGAGTGTAGTGGTTGGTGGGTTGAGTAGTCTCCCCAAATGGGCTTGCATATGTTTATTGATGTTGCATGTATTTCCAAATGGGCCTATGGGCCATATTGTTATCTGAATAAGGGGCTAAAGCCCAGTTTATTGTCATCTGAAAAGGGCTCTGGCCCAGTATCACTATTACCTGAATGGGCTTAGGCCCAATGGGCTTGAGCTGACTTGGACTTTGAATGGGTTTTCCTTACACACTGAGTTTCCCCAAACTCACCCATTTTATTTTCATCCACGCAGGAAATCCCCAACCATAGTGGGCTTGGAGCTGTGAGGGAATTCGGAGTGGCCACCCGTTCTGAAAGTTTGGTTTTCTTCTGGTGAACTGGACATCCTATTATTTACGTTGAGGTTTGGGTTTTTAAATGTAATAAGCCCGCTTAATTATTTTTGATGGTTTTAATATGTGTTACTAAGATAGGTATTACTTATTTTAACTGTTGAAATTGTATAGCTTTAGGGCGTGTTTTCAAAAATAACAATTGATTTCAAAATAATACGACAACAAGCAAAGCTTCCGCAATGAAAGTATTTTCCAAAATTAATCACTTTTCCTAAAAATGACTTAATCAAAATCGGTTTCCTAGAAATATCCATGACGTTAAGGTGTGGCAATGGCGGTATGCATGTCTAGGATTGGACCCGAAAGGAGCTTGGTACTTAAGCAGTCCGATGAACTCACCACCTCTTTTCCGGTTTCCTACCTGGTGCACAGCTTCCATTCATTTTAACCTATAATGAAATTATCTTTTAAAACACTAAGTAAGTTTTTTTTTCTGGATCAACAATATAAAATGTTTTGAATGTTTCGATGTGGCATGTCGGATCCGATCATAACGTCTAGGTCGGGTTTGGGGTGCTACATCCCTTCTTCATATCATATTTCAATAATGAACTTACTGTTTCATTATCTTTTCTTGCCCGTTTCATTTGTATAATACCAGACATAAGCATAAATATCAATCATAATCTCAAGCTTAACATAAGCCTAATCACCATCATCAATACACAAGTTAGTGCATTTACGTATACAACTTATTTGAGGTCAATCACATGATAAACCATTTTATAAAAAAATACACCTTTTGAATCATACCATCTTCTCATGAACCTAAGCATATTCTTACATTTACCATTTCAATGTATATAATTAATATTAAACATGATATAATGTATCCTTAAGCTTAATATAAACCTAAGCACCATCCACAGTCTCAACTGTTGAATTCATTTACGTTCAGATCAATATTCAATAAATAAATAATCTTTAAAATTCATTATATAGATTACCTTAGTGAGATTTTTCTTTTGAAAAATGACTTACAGATAAGAGTACATCGCCGTTCCAACCAAACACACAAGATGCTCACACGAGCCAATCCCTCCAACACATCAATGCTCATAAGAGCTAATCCAACCAACACACCAAACAGAGAGTATAACACGAAAGTTCGAAAAAAATTTTAAACCTCGATTTTCTCAGGTAATATAAATATCCATCACTCCATATCCATCTCCACTCCAATCCCCCGTAACACACCAAATCACAATTGTACTCTGTCTCACTTTCAATCCAATCCGAACTTCAATTTTTAATAATATTTCTCAAATGATCATTCATTATCATCAATTGAATAAATACTTTCTGTATCATGTTATACAATTCAACAAATCATATAGATATTAAATTTTTAAACCGTACGAACTTACCTAGCCAAATCACAGAAATGTCAAAGTACAAGGGCTATTTGGTAATTTTCTATTCTCATCAATTTTCTACTCGATCTTGATCTAAATTAATAATTTCATTTGATCTATTAATTGAGACAATAAAACAATGTATTTTATGCAATTTAGTCATTTTTTAAATTTTTACAAAATTGCCCTTAAAATTTTTACTTTTATTTAATTTAGTCCCTGAGCCTAAAACATGCAAACTAATCATTTTTATTGAAATTTCCCACTACCCAAATATTCATGGCATCAAAAATATCCCATTTTTAAATAATTTGACAACAACTACTTGTACTTTTATTATTTCAACAATTTAGTCCCTAATAGGAAAATTCATCAAAATTATTTAACAAAATACTTTTAAATATCAACCAAAATTTCAAATTAATCATTTAATAACTAAAATCACATATATTCATCAATGGAAACATTAAATATCTTTAACAGTTTCAAAATTGAAGGTACAGGCTAGCTGGACCTAGTTGTAATGATCTTAAAACATAAAAATTAAAAGAAATAAACCTAAATTTAGCTTAGATGAAAAAGAAGACTTTGGCCGAATGCTTAAGCTATCATCCATGGCTTCTTCATTCTTCAGTTTCAGCAAAACTCATGAAAAAAAAATGATAACCTAATTGTTTTGTTTTTAATATAATTTAATTTATCAAATTACCATTTTAACCTTGGTTAATAATTAAAATAAACATCAAATTCAAGCCCATAATTTTCCACTAACTCCTTGAATGGTTTAATTACCATTTAAGTCCCTTTTCCTTTATTCAATAAGCTATTTAATCACTTAAATCAAATAGTGATAAAATTTTACATCTTTTACTATTTAGTTCTTTTTAATTAATTAACTATTGAAACGTTAAAATTTCTTAACGAAAATTTAATACAACATTAATGACACTCCGTAAATATCTATAAAAATATTTACTGCTCAGTTTATAGAAATGAGGTCCTGATATCTCATTTTCTAAAACCACTTAATTTTAAGGTCTTACCACTTGAACTTAATAAATCGTTTACAAAACATAAATTATCAACCAAAAACCTTTTAAAAACCATATTTGAGTCTTAAATTTTAAATAATAATATCTATGAACTTCCTCGTCGAATTTGATGGCCCTGAAACCACTATTTTTGACACCACTGAAAAATGTGTTGTCACAAGTTTAGTTTGTTTTTGTTTTTATTTCTACTATTTTTATTTTAACTTATTTATTTTTCATGATTTCTCAGGGTTTCTGAACATATACTGAATTATCGATCTATTGCTAACTGACCCAAAAATTGAATGTACCTTTATGCAAAGAGGAAGAGAGCGATTAGCCCAAAGACAAGTCAAAGGGATAAATCAAAATCCAAGTGAAAATGCAGCCTGTAATAATCAAAATCCGATCCTTGTTGCTAATGACAGAGATCAAGCGATTAGGCAGTATGTTGTGCCTTTGTTTAGTGAACTCAATCTAGGGATTGTAAGACCCGAGATTGAGGCCCCTCAGTTCGAATTAAAACCAATGATGATCCATATGTGGCAAAAAATGGTACAATTCAGTGGGATGCCTGCTGAAGATCCTCATTTGCACCTCCACTTGTTTTTAGAAGTAAGCGACTCTTTCAAGTTACCAAGAGTATCTAAATATGCCTTATGATTAAAGTTTTTCCCATATTCAAGTTACCAAGATTGTTTCCTGTTGTGATCATTTTTTTACAATGTATGTTGTTTCGTTTTGTGGGTATTTGAATACTGATTTCATACTTTAATTTAAATTGTGACCTTTCAACAACAATATTCTTCCTTATCTTGTTTAACTAAATTGATTAACATTGACTTTGCAAATAATTATCACACAGTCCCTGTGAAGACGATAATTATTTTTCTTACTACTTATTACTTGTATGACCGTGTACACTTGCATGCAATCATGCGATGGTACACCTTGTAGTAGAGAAACGGCATTAATTACACATTCACGCAGGGTACACTCGAGTTGTTGCAAAATACGTTTAGTTGATTCTAACCAAACTTCGGTAGTTGAGGGATCAACCCCTTTCAAACCCACAAAAATCAATAGCATCATATCTCCATAATTCTTTAATCATAGCCCGTCGAACAATAGGCATAGGTACTACAACAGAAGTAGCTCCCCCACTCACTGGAGAGCATCAGCAATAGCTCGAAGTATAGTTGAATCACCTTGCCCCTTATTTCTATCTATGTCAACCCTAAATTATTGGGCACCAGCTGAATCAATGCTTTATGCCACCAATTCGATCCTAATTTCATTTTCAGCGAAGTGACCACTATTGCGAATACTTTGATTTACTTCATTTCTGGATTCTTCTGACATTATTCAACTATAAAATAAAAGCAATATAATCAGCATCCAAATCCCGACTTAGACTCGACTAAACTTTGGCATGTACATCTAGACTCAATTCTGAGCTCAATTTAGTTCGAGAATTGACTAAACTTATAATTCTGATACCAATAAATGTAATACTCCTTACCCGGTCTAGTCACCGAACTCAAGTAAAAGGATGCTATAGACCTACCAACAATTTACATGTAATTTATTAATCAAAATCTTAATTAAATATCATCAAATCACAAACAATGAAATAAAATAAATTGGTAATCTATAAAGACCAAATCATAAAATACATGCATGAAATACGGTTTAATTGTAAAGAATTCAAAATCTTAAAGTTTTAAAGTTGGTATCGATATTTAGTTGTTGGGTATCAATACTGTATTGATACCTTAATAAAAATCGATACCAAACCATGCTTCTGTTTACTATGCAAAACAAGAGTATCGATATTTATTATTTGTATCGATACTTTATTAAAAGTATCGATACTCATATAAAAATCGATACCATTTTAGTATTTATTTATTTTAAAACTATTCATATGGTCAAGTATCGATACCAAATACAAAAATATCGATACCTAGGTTCATAAATGGTAAAATCTCATCTTTAAATTGTTCATTGCATGCCCAAATCACTTATAATTCAATTTATCACAATATCAACCAAAGCAATACCACAAATATCACATATAAAATTATCCTTTGTGTCTAACCAATATGCCACCAATGGGCACCTTAATTCAACAATTCAAAATCATCCAAGATATATCATTCAACTATACCAAACATGTATGAGTTCAATCATTCAAACCATTGCACATTTGGTCTCATATTAGTCTTATAACTTAGGTACTGGAACAACCAATTCATTTCAAGCATAGCACAAGTATAACCATCAAACTTACCAAATCATTTCCAAAACATAACCTAAGCATACCATCCATCATTCCATATCCAAGCATCAACCACAAACACATCACATAGTAAGATATTTTTCAAACATTAAAACATTAGGTCTATAACCTAACAACCTAAAAAAGCTTCAACAACAAGACTATTATCTTCATATATATATATATAAATATATATATATACAGACACCTATAAGCATAATAACTAAATGCCATCAGGATACAAGATAAGCATTATAACCAAAATACTTTCTAGGTACATGCCAAGACCAAAATAAACATATCACCGATGGTTGAGTCGAGGATTTTCTATTGGATGCTGAGTCAACGGTCGAATCATATAGTACCTAATCTGTGCATGAAAAAATAAAATCCTACGTTGAGTATAACTCAGTGATATTTCTATAATCTAAACTATAAATCACAATGTAGGTAAATTTAGATGCATAATTTAAACATGAATGATAATTTGCATTAAGTAGGAATTTTATACCAACTCACATAATCTTATTCACATATAGCACATCATAATAGAAATAAAATAGGGGAATTCTATTACTTATGGCATTTTAATATTTCAACTCATAAATGGCACATTCCATTTCCATTTTTCCAAATACATGAGTTTAATTAACATTTTCTATCAATGTTCCAACTTAATTCCCAAACATATTCCATTTCTCATGATTTGCCATTTCAATGTCATATATCTTGAATTTTCCATTTATTTCTCTATTAACATGACTTAGACTCTGACAGATACACGGATCCAACCAACACACCAGTTTGACAGCCAGTGCCTTATTGGATAAATCCTGTAACAGCACGATTTAGACCCTAGCCGGAATAGTGGTTTTGGGACCACAAATTTGAGTTAGAAAAATATTTTAATATTATTGTCCATGCTTATTATATGTGAATTGTTGTCTATGAAATTTTCGTATGAAAATTTTATCATTTGTCTGCTTAATTTGCAAAAAGGACGTAATCGCGTAAATGCAAAAGTGAGGTTCCATATGTTAAAAGTGTCAATTTACTATGTCTGTTTAAAAGAGAGGTCCTTATGTTGTTAATACTCCATTTACATGGTAAGTGGACATATATGGCCTTAATATTAATGTTTTATAAGTTATTAAGCCATGGGTAAAATGGTAATTGATGTATTAATGTTAATTAAATAAAACAAAACATAAAATAAGACCATTTTCATCTTGTTTTGCCGAAAATCAAAGCAAAAATAAAATATAAAAGCTTGCTAGGGTTCGGCTATGGTTTGGCTTGATTAAGGTATGTGTTTTGTTCGGTTTTTGATAATTTCTACGTTTTTGTGATTGTTGCTTAGTGTTCTATCAACCCCATGTCTAAATTTCTGAAATTTTTGATGATTTTGACTTGAGCCATTGATGAAACTATGAGTTTTATGAAGTTTTATGATAGTAAATGGAAGCTTGATGTTGGGATAACATGTTTTGTCTTTGAATTTTTTATAAATTTGAGTAATTTGGGCTAAATTGTAAAAATGAGAAATTGAGGGAGTAAAATGTGAAATAAATGAAATATGTAGGCTTATATGAACACTATGAAAACTCGGCTAAGCATGGGTATAGGAAATTTTGTATATTTTGTGATTTTTGTATTAGGGACTAAAGTGTTAAAATGTGAAAATGTGAAGACTAATTTGTAAAATTCCCTAAATGTGTATTTATGGATTGATTTGAATGAATTTGTGATTGAATAATTCAAATTTGAATGTGTTTATATCAAGAACCAAAGAAAACAGAATTAGACCGGGGAAAGTCAAAAGTTGTCGAGTAGTCGATTCTGTTCGTTCGAATCCATACGGGGTAAGTCAATATACAAATAAACGTGTTTGAGTTGATTTATTTATGTTTATATGACATTTAATTGTGATGAATAGGTATGTGAGAGCTCAATGTGTGATATCCGAGAAGGTTCTGATAATGTAACGACGTCCGAAAAGCCCCGTACAAACCATAGGAATAGTTAGGATACATATGTCATGACATAAGATCTGATATGTGTTTCCGTGTAAGACCATGTCTGGGACGTTGGCAACGACTTATGATTTATGTGTAAGACCATGTCTGGGACATCAGCATCGTATTTGATTTCGTGTAAGACCCTGTCTGGGATAATGGCATCGATATTTGATTGCATGTAAGACCATGTCTGGGACGTTGGCATTGTACGAGCTTTCCTAGCTATCCGAGTATCCTTATTGATTCTGAATGGTTCAATGGGCATTCTGAAAAATGAATGAATATGAGAATGTGTAACCAAATTCAAGTACATTTGAAATGTACATTATGATTAAGAATGAAAGGTAAGTATATGTTTTTGTGTAGACATATGAAATATGTTTGAATTATATGAGTATGAAATGTGTTATGTGTAAGTGACTTATGAACAATTGAGTTATATGAGAATTATGGATAGGTAGTTATGTTTTGCCATGAATTACATGAATAAAATGGTTTAGAAATGTGATATGTGATGAGTTTATTTTTATATGGCTTACTAAGCTTTTGAAAGCTTACTTTGTATGTGTTTGCATTGTTTTATAGATATCGAAGCTACTAGGAGCTTGAGGATCATCGAGGATCATCACCACACTATTGAACTTTATTTTGGCACCTTTTGAAAATGTATATATTGAAGTATGGCATGTATCGCTAGAAGTTTGTGAATATGTTTGGTAATGTGTATATCTAGTCATGTGATATGGTTTGGTTTTGGTTATAATTATGAATGTCTTTTGAGCATAAACTATGTGATGCAATAATGTTCATATGATGTGTTCATGAATGATCAATTTGGTAAGTTGGTAATGTAATTTAGTTGTGGAAATTTTATGATTTTGGCATTAGATTGGATGTGAAATATTGAGATAAGGATATGTTAGAATGAATGAGTTTGCTATGTGATTTTTAGTATGTTTTGAATTGGTTAAAAAAGATGAAATTTGTTGTTAACGAAATGGCATGAATGTTGTAAATTTGGTTATGAATTGGTTGAAAATTTAGTACAAAATATTTTGGTTTTGATGGTTGTAGGGAGGACCCTTAAAGGGTGGCATGTTGGCCTCGTAAATGGCCTATTTTTGCCCACACGGGCATGTGTCACTGCCATGTTGCTCAAAGGCCATCTTGAAATGAGCCTGGGCAGACCACACGGTCGCACACACGGGGGTTTGCCAAGCCGTGTGCCCAAGTCAGTTTCAAGCACGAGCTAGACACACGGGTGTGTGACTGGCAGTGTGACCCAAGTCAGTAGCCTCCCTAATTTTCACATGACCTGGCACACAGGAGTGTCTTATGACCGTGTGGACAAGTCAATATGTATGCCCTGTTTTGCCACGGCCAGACACACGGGTGTGTCTAATGTCTTGTAAGGCACACAGCCTATTCACACGGGCGTGTGACCTTTATAACTTTGAAAAATGTTTAAGTTTTGAAAAATTTTATATGAGCTCGGTTTAGTCCTGACCCCTTTCTAAAGCATGTTTAAGGTCTTGTTGACCTACGTAAGGGACTCTATAATGATGTGTGACTTTGATGCTATGTTGATTATGAAATGAATGCGAACTGTTTCGATATGTCCGGTAATACCTCTTAACCCTAGTCCGGCGACGGATACGGGTTAGGGGTGTTACAAATTCGAACCAAATAGTTGCGCCTAACACTATAAGTAAGTTGACACCCAGTGTCTTATCGGTTAAACCAAAGCAAATTGGGACCCACTGCCTCATTGACTCGTAGTCGAAGTAACCCTGAACTCTTCCTATCCTATGGCTTGCCAAGTATATCTAACTTTGCCCGAATAGTTAATAGCGTTTCCATTGCATGTTTCATTAACAACAAATATCTAATTTCACCTTTATTTTCATCATAAAAATCTACATTTCTATATGCCAACATTAAATCATCGCATTACATACTCAATTTCACATTTGAACAATATATATACACTTTTCATAAACATTCAATTTAGTCCTCAAATATATCAATCAATTCAATTCAACCCAATTTATTTCATTATCACAAATGACTCACCTCATATTCTTAACATACACAAAATGCTCAAAATGCAACAATTTACGAAGAGTTTGAATTATAGAAACACAAACCGTAAACTCCTAGCTATTCGTCGATGACTATGTCTTTTCCTTTCTTTATCGAGGAATCCGAGTCTATGTTAGCTATGAATTAGAAACAACACATAAAATTATCAATATACAACCATTTTCACACTCAATTTCTAATTTATGCAACTTTTTCATTTTATTCAATTTAGTCCCTAAAATCGGGACTAACATAAATTTTACAATTAACTTCGAATTTTAATACTAATTTCATTTTAGGCCTAATTTAACTCCCTATTTCTCTTTTGTATCCCAAAATTTTGAAATTGGTGCAATTTAGTCCTTATAGCACAAAATCATCAATTTACTTTACAATTTAGTCATTTTCAACTCTAAACTTAAAATCTATCAAACTAACCCCTAGAACTTTAACTATTCATCCATGGCAACTTTCTAAATCTTTAACAGTGTCGAAAAATACGACATGGGTCAGCTAGCCCAAGCTACCAGGATTCTAAAACCATAAAAATTACAAGAAAATGACTAAATTGAACTAACAAATTGAAGCTTGAAAAATTGAAGTCGTAGCCGTGAGTTCTTTTTCTTCCCCCTTAATATTTTGGCCAAATGAAAGAAAGATGAAAATGCATTTGGTTTTCCACTAACTTTAAGTTTTATAATATTTTATTGCATTTTCATTTTATAATTTCAATTACTTATATTTTATAATATAAAGACATACATATTAATATGCTCTAATCGGCCACCATGTTCATATTAAGGGTATATTTTCTTTATAAGTCCATTACTAAAATTCCAATTAAAATTACCCAAACAAGATTCAATTCACTTTTAATAAAACTCTATAAGTATTTAATAAAAATATTTACAAGTCCACTTTACAGAAATGGGGTTCCCAAATCACACTTTCCGACACCACTGAATTTTCGGTCATTATAAAAAATTTCATGCATTTTGTTATATTTTTAGTTAAGTCTTTATTTGTTCCTGGTTTGATTTAAGAGCTTTCATAAGCTCGATTGAGACTCATATTTATCTATAAATCATATTATATTTGGATTATGAAATGTTTTATTTTTTAATTGAATGTGCAAAGTCAAATTTGTATGTAAAATATTTAGTTAATTATTGTAGCATCCTATAGCTCGAGTTCGGAGACCAAATCGGGTGAGGGTGTTACATATTTTTTTCTCATAGTAATCATTACATCTTCTTTTATGAAAAGTCAATTATTATCAAATAGTAATCAAGTCATTCATCGAAAGGACGAACAACCCCTGGCCACGTTTACTTTTCATCAACCATGTAATGCCAATGAGAGGATATCATTTACTAATGTCTCAGGCTATGAATTCTACTATTACGCTACATACTGTAGAAGTCATACACCTAACACGCCAACTTTTAGTTCCATATCTATCCAACTCAAGCTTTTACTTACATCAAAGAGTATGAGCCACGCATACATCGTCTATCATCCACTCAGGACTTAGGTATGCTACACTATGAACATCATAAGTGATTAAATCCATACAAAATTCATGATTTATTTTTTTGGGTCTAGTCCGATGTATTGTCAGTCCAGTTATTCACATTTATGTCTTTATCTTCTAGGAGCCATCCGCTTCGATGCCTAAGACAAAACATATCCCTAGTTGGACTTGATTGATGACATATTAGTCTTTCAATTTGTTTGCACATTTTCAATTAAACTAAAGACATGTTTAGGTTCGTCTACTAATATAAGTTGTCTTTTCGTACTACTATCCAACACTGTAATACCGTTTAGTATTAGTTAAACATTAGACAACTAATAAGCCACATTTACTTCGATTTTGCTTTGTGTGCGAAACCCGTATCAAGATAATTATATAAAGTATATCAATGAATTTGTTTTATTAACCAATCTATTCAAAAATAATTACAAGTTTACAAATGAATGTACTACACTCAAGGCACCAAATCCAACATTATTGACATGACTCAGACTTGAACGGGTACACGGATTAATCAATCTGCATCTCAATCTGGAACCGTAGTGCATCATCAGATAAATCGAAGGATATATACTAGAACACATAGTGCATCTTCGAGAAATCAGAAGCAAATATACTGGCACCTAAGTGCATCATCGGATAAACCAAAGCAATCATACTGGCACAAAAGTGCATCATTGGATAAACCGAAGCAATCATACTAAAACATAAGTGCATTATCAGATAAACCAAAGCAATCATACTAGCACATAAGTGCCTTATCAGATAAACTGAAGCAATCATACTGGAACATAAGTGCATCATTGAATAAACCAAAGCAATTATACTGGCACATAAGTGCATCATCGGATAAACCGAAGCAATCATACTATAATGTAAGTGCATCATGGGATAAACCAAAGCAATCATACTGGCACATAACTGCATCATCGACTAAACCGAAGTATAAACTTGTACAGTTAATAAGGTAACCAATTTCCGATTCCATCATATAGTTCAATTCAATTTTCATAATTTTCAATTTATCATCAATTAACCATTAAAATACAACATATAACATGTTTTAACTCAATTTCATGCCAAGTACCACATATCAATTAAATCATGTTATTTTATATTTTATTCAATTTAGTCCTACATCTCGATATACCATATCAATCACCACAATTTAACTCATACAAGTATTATATACTCACCTCATTACTAAATCATGCAATTTAACATGAATATGCAATAATTAGATTGAACTTGGGTCATAGAAATACAAATCGAAAACTCTTGTCACTTGTAGTCAACTCTTTCCTTTCCTTTCCCTCTCGATAGTCCTGTGCCGTCTTTAGCTATGAATAAAAACTTAATAATAAAAAATATTAAATTTCATATTAAATCACATTGAAATTAAAAGTCATACATATTTTTCAATTTATTCAATTTAGTCCTTAAACCCGAGACAAGCATAATTTTATATTTATAGCTTCGGATTGAAATCCGATTCCTATCAAAATTTCATGAAAATTTTTCATTTCATTCAATTTTTCCCTAATGTATGAAATCAACAATTAATCTTTACAATTTAGTCCTTTACTCAAATTAAGCTTGATTTCTATCAATTTCACACATAATAAATCCAATTCTCAATAATGGAAGCTTATCAAACTTCAAAAGTTCAACAAATTGATACATGGCCTAGCTAAATCAAGATCCCATGATAAAAAATCTATAAAAATAAAAAAATAGCTTAGGGACTTACTTACAAATAATGGTCGAAAGCTAGCTATCAATGGCGATTCTTTATAAAAAATCTATAAAAATAAAATAAAAATAGCTTAGGGACTTACAAATAATAGTCGAAAGCTAGCTATCAATGGCGATTCTTTCTCTTTTTCTTCTTCAATGTACGGTATGTTTTTAGGGAAAATATGACATTTTTTCATCATCTACTAACTTTATAATTAGATTAAGTGATGTTTAGTTTAATCAATCACTGTTGTTCTTTAATTAATCTTATTTACTTATTTTAGTTATAGTTATTCTAACTTTAATGGGCAACATCACCACCATCCACTATCTACTATATAGAATTGGTTTATTAACCATTTTATTCCTTTGAATAGTTTCTATTTAAGTCCCTAAGCTTTATCCCAATTAAAAATTTATAGCAATGAAACTTTTACAACTTAGTCCCTAGTCCTTAATCAACCACGATTTTGACTAAATTACTTAGCAAGATTTCAGTTTATCTTTATCTTAACTCTATAAATATCCCTATTTAATATTTACAGACTCGGTTTACAGAAAAGAGGTCTCAAAACTGTAGTTTTTGACACCACTGACTTTTGGATTGTTACAACATTTGCTTGCATTCATTTGCATTATGTTTTTGCTACTTTCTGTTGTTAGTTACAATTGTATGAGTAACAACTCAACAACTTCAAAATTTTAAATTATTTTCATTATTTCAATAAAAGGTCAATCTACACAAACCAAATAGTGAAAATACCTACAAAAATTTGAAAGATAAGTAGGGGAGAATGAAAGGGAGAGGAAGAGGGAGAAGGAGAGTGAGTTTCAAAGGGAGAATGAGATGTTGAAGAGCTAAAGGTGGAAGACCTTGATGATTTAGGAGCAGACGCAGTAGAATTGGATGTAGTTTGTATAGTTTTAATCATAATTGGGAATCGACATGTCCCATTAGATGGATCTCGCTTGACAATTTTGGCTAAACCATCAAAATCACATGCACCTTTAGTTTGATTTGCCATTTGGTAGTACATGTTGAAGGCAACCGAGGCATTCATGTCAATACCCATACCGGAACATGAAGCTCCAGGTACCAAGGTTGTGCAATCAGTATTATTGCAAGCCCATGCAACCTTTACAAGCAAATCCTTTTGGTTAGACGCATCTTTGTTATACACACACCACTTCTTTTCCATGTATGTGACATTTTTTCCACCAACAAGTGGTTTGTTCTGTCCTTTCCCTGACAAGTCCATTGGAAACTTAGGTTGTCCGTCAAAGCTGAAAATTCCCCAATGCCTCTCAAACATTCCTGGATCAATACTCTTAAGATCTTCATCCAACAAAGAGAATATATACACATCGGGATATTGCTTCAGGCGAAGTGGAGTTCCTTCATTTTTTGCCATTCTCTTTAGCAACCCATTATAAATTTTTTTAGCATTTTTTGTTGTGGCGTAAATATTACCATCAGTTGGCCATCCAACTTCCCCCACGATGATTGGTATATTCGAGAAATTAGATGCTTTAAGTGCCGCGACAAGAGTGTCAATATTAGCATCTCAAACACTACAATATTTAACACCATGATCATCCATAGAGTTTGAGTCATCATTATCAAAGAAGGCATAAGGTTCTGGGAATCCAGGATTTTGGTAAAGATTTAGGAAAGGATAGATATTGACGATAAAAGCAGCATTATTTTTATGGAGAAATTCACATATTCCATTCATGATATCTGCCAAGTCATGTCGAAATATTCCATCCGATGGTTTGTAAGTAGGTGTGATGTAAACATCACCATTGAGCGGTGTTGATACTTTGATATCTTTTCCAACACCCGCTTCATTTAGAGCTTTCAATATGTTTTTCATAGCTGGGAGAGTAAGGTCATTGTACGTACCATTGTAAGCTGCCAAAAATGGTTCATTTCCTACGGCCACGTATCTGCAAAATAGTTGAAGACATTTTTATTGCTTTAACTAATTTCTCTTCGGTTCATTCATACTACTTTCACCATCCTAAAGGAATTAATATTTAATTCATAAACTTTCAATTAGGTTCTTCTTCATAATAATTTAGTTTATACTTTTAAAAAGTTCTACCCATTCATCTTATTTTATTCTATTAATTTAGTTCATACGAATATTTTAGTTAACTCTTCTACTTTAACTAAGTAAGAGGAAGATAAAATCATTTGAAAACTTGGAAACTATAAACATAATATTTTAATATCGTAAATGGACATAAAATATTGTAATAAGATCATGGTTTAAAATTTAGTTGTTACAACGAAAACTTACTTGAAGTTGACACCCTTTTTACCCATATATGCAGTGATATTTGCTTTCACCCAAGCTTGTGCTACACTATATTTCTCAGAAAGACTTTCCAAAGAATGATTGGGGATCCCCACCATGACCTCAATATCAGTTCCAGACAGGGCAGTTAGAATGTCATGCTCAGCATGGAAAAGCTTAACCTTTTTTATGCCATTATCTTTTAACATATTAACAACAATCTTAGGGTCTAAAGGATGCGATGCTATGACACCCCAGTTGACACCAAGGCCTTGCGCTACAATACTAGCAGGGAAAAATAACAATATATATGCCCATAAGAAGACCTGAGCTTGAAGCATTGTGGGAGTTGGTTCCAAGAAGGGTTCAACTAGTTAAGTTAGAAGAAGAAAAGCTATGGTTTTTCTTTGTTTATACAAGAAGTAAAACTATGGTTTTCTTTTCTCTTTTTCTTTTTTTTTTAATTTCTTTAAAATGTCTTTTAACTCATTGGGAAATGGAAAAAGTTGAGACTAATAAGGGTTATTACATAGGGGTAATTGGTGCAGAGTTCTTGGCTATACGAGAAATCAGAGAAGAGACTAGCATTTCTTGGTGATTTTTAGTTGGAAGTTGTCATACAAACAACTACGTTGAATGCTTTTCTATTTTTAGTTTTGTTTGATAATATGCACAAAAATAAAATGTTTTATATTAAAATGTTTCTCAATAAATCTATCAACTGTACAGTACAAAATTAATGATGGAAAACATATTTTATTTTTTTCCGTATACATTATTGAAAAAATATAGAAACCACATATAAAATATATAAGAGTAATTACATATTATTTACTATCATAAAATGTTAATCCAAATTACAAGTGATCTAATTTGGTTAAAGTTTATTGGGCTTTAGTTATTAAATAAAATATAGGCAAATATGTGTACATACTCTAATAACTAATTTCTAATTCATGATGAACTTATTAGAAATTAGGTTAATCTGCAAAAGTTATAGATTGAGGTTATGATCCCTAAATTACACATGTAACTTTTTTAATATACCATTTTTAAAAAAGAAAGAGTCACATTCTCTAAATTACTTGTTTGATAATTTGAAATATTAATAAAACCATAAAATTCAAAGATTTCAAGAAATCAATGAATTCGGGTATACTTTTGCCTTTAGTCTTGTTCTTGGTTTATTATTGATGATCTAACATGGCATATCTTCATTAATAAAGGTTTATATTAGATCTTGTGTTTACGGTTCTAATAAATTACATCTGAGCCTCGTCATATCGAATTATTGGGAATTAATTAAATTTCTATTCTTTTGGAATGATTGGTGCATGAAGTTTAATGGGTTTGATATTTTGATTTGATATTTCAATTATATATACTGATATTTGAAATTCATATTGAAATTTTTAGATTTGATTATTTATATTAAAATTTTGATTTTATGAATATCAATTGAAACTTATAAATTGATATCAAATATACGGCTTTAAATCTTGTTGAATAATAATAAACAGGTTAATTAAAGCACGTGTATAGTGCCATTATATATCAATTTAGTTTAATCTTTGGATCTTGAACTCCATGATCAATGGAAAAGCAATATTATGCGAATCTTATAATGTGGGATGTCGTAACCATTTTTTTGAAAAAACGGGAATCGATTTAGATTTTTGGAAATGAAAACGAATAGAGGAATCGCTACCAATCTTTTTTGATGAGGTGTGATCGGATCACCTTAAATTAATCATTTTAATAAAAGTTAAGATTTACTAAAATGATAATTTTTGGTCTACGAAAATCAGAAAATGAGTTCGGGAGTCGGTTACGCACGAGGAAAGATTAGCACCCTCGATACGCCCAAAATTGGTATCTAGTTGATTAGTTAGTGTCTTAGTGTCGAAAATTTGAAAACTTGAAAGAATTTAAAATACGATCCCTCTTTGTAAAGAAAATGCTTAAATGTTAAAGACCTTCTCGTCTCACAATATAAAATGTCACATCTAGTAAGTTAGGACACGACATCTTGAATTTTCGAGAGCGAGCTTGCCTTTTATATAAAAATTTGTGTATTTCAAAAGGTTATTCAGTTAGTTAAGGTGAACGAGGAAAATCGAAACCCAGTAAATTAGGGCACGTTTTCTCGAATTTCCGAACACCAAATATTGCCTTTACTTGCAAAAATCTTATTTTGAGGTAACAAAATGGCATACCCGGTAAGTTAGGGCACAACACCTTGTATCTCTGAGAATAAGCATTTTTCAAAACTCGTGTCGCGATTTAAAAAAGTATTCTGTTATTTAGGTTAAAGGAGAAAAATCGAAACCCAGTAAGTTAGGGCACGATTGTCTCGAATTACCAAATACGGAATATTACTTTTATGAAAGAATTATTATTGGGTTGGATATAATGATAATAATAATAATATTAAAGTAAAGTAAATAATAATACTATATATAAAAATATATATGTATATAATAGAAATACACACTACTATATAATAATAATAAATATAGAAATGCAGAAAGCAAATATAATAAAAATATTAAATTAAAGTAATAAAAAAACAATACTATATATAAATATATATACATAAAAATATACACTAATATATAATAATAATAGTAATAGCAAAAATAATGAAAATATGAGTAATATTAATAATATATTAGAATACAAAAGTAAAGTAATAATAATAGGGGTGATAATAATAATAATAATAATAATACAAACAATAATACATATATATATAATAATAGTAGTCAGAAATAAAAAATAATAGAAGTAACAATAATGATAGTAATAATATAAATAAATATGGAGAGGGTATATATAATATAATAATAATATAAATAATAATATATACATGAGAAATAATAATAATAATATAAATAATAGTAAAAATAATAAAAAAATAAATAAAACAAAGTTCTCAACTCTCTCCCTTTTTGCCCATTCCGGCCATGGTCCGGTCAGTACCCAGGTGCCGTCCGCCATCTTTGCCACCTTCGCACGGTGGCCGGAATTTAAAAAATGTATTATTTTTTGTTTTCTTTTTTATTTTTATATCTAAATATATGTATACTATTTTTGAAAGAAAAAATGTTTATATGTACAAAAAAAGTGAAAATAAAAAGGAAAAAAGAAATAAAAACCTTAACGCGTTTGAATCTTTTCTTCTTCAATACTCGCTTTTTTTTATTTCAAATTTGCTTGCAAACCTTTTGCTTTTACATTCTTCTCTTTTTTTTCGTATAAAAAAAAACCTTTCAAAAATACAATTCTTTCCTCCTCCCTCATTTACAATGATTTTAGTATGGCCTTTTTATAGCCATTTACAAACTTATTATCTATATATTTAGTATCTTTTTCTTCTTTTTGTATGGCAGGCAAACGGTGGTGGAGAAGTGCTATTTGCATTATCAATGCAACTAAGGTAGTGGGATTAGGTGATTTAGGGCTTCTTTTTCTTTTTTCTTTTTTTTTTGTTTTGGCTATTGGGCTAATTGGGCTAGGGTTAGGTATTAGGTTTGGGCTTAGTATTTATTTATTTAGTTTATTGGGTTTGGTTTTATTGGGCCCCGGGCAAAATTTGGGTCTTACAGCTGCCCCTCTTTGCTCATTGCTATGTTAATAGGAATAGAGCAAAGACTATAAAAAGACCAATTTTGCCCGGGCTCACCGAGTCTTGAGTTCTTGATCCTTGATCTTCTTTAAATGGCCTCTTGACGGCTTCAATCTGCTTCACTACAACTTCGGGGAGATAAGTCTTGCTATTTTAACCCGCTCTACTGCAACTTCCGGGAGATAAGGTTTGTTTTGATCTTTTTCCGCTGAAACTTCAAGGAGATCTGCTGTGGCTTTTAGCCGCTCCAACGCCATTTCAGGAAGGAGAAATCCACTGAAACTTCAAGGAGATCTGTCGTGGCTTTTAGCCGCTCTAACACCATTTCAGGAAGAAGAGGTTCGCTGAAACTTCAAGGAGATCTGCTGTGGCTTTTAACCGCTCCAATGCCATTTCAGGGAAAAGAGATCCGTTGAAACTTCAAGGAGATCTGTTGTGGCTTTTAGCCGCTCCAACGCCATTTCAGGGAAAAGAGATCTGCTGAAACTTCAAGGAGATCTGTTGTGGCTTCAAGAAGATAAGACATGTGACTCCAATCTACTCCGCTGAAACTTCGAGGAGATTTGCTGTGGCTTCGAATCGCTCCAACGCCATTTCAGAAATATAGAATCTATAATTTTCAGCCTATTACCCTATTGCTTAGGGGTTTAAGGCCCATCACCTTCAATCTATTTCCCTACTGCTTAGGGGGTTAAGATCTTGAAAATCCAGCCAGTTACCCTACTACTTAGGGGTTTAAGGTATATCGCCTTCGATCTGTTTCCCTACTACTTAGGGGGTTAAGATCTGTAAATTCCACCTGTTACCCTACTGTTTAGGGGTTTAAGGTCCATCACCTTTTATCTGTTTCCCTAGTACTTAGGGGGTTAAGATCTATAAATTTAACCTGTTACCCTATTGCTTAGGGGTTTAAGGTCCATCGCCTTCGATCTGTTTCCCTACTACTTAGGGGGTTAAGATCTGTAAATTCCACCTGTTACCCTACTGCTTAGGGGTTTAAGGTCCATCGCCTTCGATCTATTTCCCTACTACTTAGGGGGTTAAGATTTGTAAATTCCACCTGTTACCCTACTGCTTAGAGGTTTAAGGTCCATCGCCTTTGATCTGATTCCCTACTGCTTAGGGGGTTAAGATCTGTAAATTCCACATGTTACCCTACTGCTTAGGGGTTTAAGGTCCATCGTCTTTGATCTGTTTCCCTACTGCTTAGGGGGTTAAGATTTGTAAATCCAACCTGTTACCCTACTGCTTAGGGGTTTAAGGTTCATCGCCTTCGATATGTTTCCCTACTGCTTAAGGGTTTAAGATCTATAAATTTAGCCTGTTACCCTACTACTTAGGGAGTTAAGGCTTATCGCTTTCGATCTGTTTCCCTACTGCTTAGGGGGTTAAGATCTGTAAATTCAACCTATTACCCTACTGCTTAGAGGTTTAAGGTTCATCGCATTCGATCTGTTTACCTACTGCTTAGGGGGTTAAGATCTTTAAATTTAGCCTGTTACCCTACTACTTAGGGAGTTAAGGCCCGTCGCTTTCGATCTGTTTCCCTACTGCTTAGAGGGTCAAATCTGCTATCTTCAACTTGTTCCCTATAAACACAGGGATGCCATTCTGAAATCTTCAATCTGCTTCACTGTAAGCACAGTAATGTCAGATCTGCTATCTTCGATATGTTCCCTATAAACACAGGGATGCCAAATCTGTTATTTTCAACTTGTTCCCTATAAGCACAGGGATGCCATGCTGAAATCTTCGATCTGCTTTACTGTAAGCACAGGAATGTCAGATCTGTTATCTTCGATCTGTTCCCTATAAGCACAGGGATGCCAAATCTATTATTTTCAACTTGTTCCCTATAAGCACAGGGATGCCATGCTGAAATCTTTGATCTGCTTTACTGTAAGCACATGAATGTCAGATCTGTTATCTTCGATCTGTTCCCTATAAGCACAGGGATGCCAAATCTGCTATTTTCAACTTGTTCCCTATAAGCACAGGAATGCCATGCTGAAATCTTCGATCTGCTTCACTGTAAGTATAGGAATGTTAGATCTGCTATCTTCGATATGTTCCCTATAAACACAGGGATGCCAAATCTGTTATTTTCAACTTGTTCCCTATAAGCACAGGGATGCCATGCTGAAATCTTCGACCTGCTTCACTGTAAGCACAGGAATATCAAATCTGTTATCTTCGATCTATTCCCTATAAGCACAGGGATGCCAAATCTGCTATTTTCAACTTGTTCCCTATAAGCACAAGGATGCCATGCTGAAATCTTCGATCTACTTCACTGTAAGCACAGGAATGTCAGATCTGCTATCTTTGATCTGTTCCCTATAAGCACAGGGATGCCAAACCTGCTATTTTCAACTTGTTCCCTATAAGCACAAGAATGCCATGCTGAAATCTTCGATCTGCTTCACTGTAAGTACAGGAATGTTAGATCTGCTATCTTCGATATGTTCCCTATAAACACAGGGATGCCAAATTTGTTATTTTCAACTTGTTCCCTATAAGCACAGGGATGCCATGCTGAAATCTTCGATCTGCTTCGCTGTAAGCACAGGAATGTCAGATCTGTTATCTTCGATCTATTCCCTATAAGCACAGGGATGTCATGCTGAAATCTTCGATCTGCTTCACTGAAGCACGGGAATGTCAGATCTGCTATCTTTGATCTGTTCCCTATAAATATAGGGATGCCAAATCTGCAATCTTCGATCTGCTCTCCGCCGCTACAGAGACGCCAAATCATCTTGGATTTGCTTCAACGTAAACACGTGAAAGCCAAATCAGCTATGTCTTCGATCTGCTCCCCGCCTGATACAGAGATGCCAAATCATCTTGGATCTGCTTCAACGTAAACACGTGAAAGCCAAATTAGCTATGTTTTCGATCTGCTCCCCGCCTGATACAGAGATGCCAAATCATCTTGGATCTGCTTCAGCGAACGTCAGATCTGCTACGCTTTAGCCTGTTACCCTACTGCTTAGGAGATTAAGGCACATCAATCTTCATTGTCCCTTGAAGGACTTAACCTGTATAAAGTGTATGAGTTCATGCCTAATGATTAAGATGCCATGACTCGATTGAGCCAAATGCTCCTAGGTAGATGTGTCATGAATGATATATGAATGCAAAGAATGAAAATGGTCCATTTTTTTTAAAAGGCTTAAAGTGTCATTGCTCGTTGTTCATCAGAGCCTTATTATTGACATGCTATGCTGCTGTCTTGTTTAGCTGGCATTCTTGATAGAAAACTCAAAAAAAATAATCTGCTCGGCAAGCTTGCCCCACTTAAACTTTATGGAGTTTTTTACTTATCCAGCCCACTGCAACTCAGGGTGTAGGATTTGTTTCATCTTTAATCAATTTGTTCTATTACACCATTCCTTAGGTGTAATGAACAAATGTATATGCATGATATCTGTATGAATACAAAATACCATTTTCATTTTCTTGAGAATAATCCCATTACTTGTTCTTTGTCGGGATTATAACACTAATGTGATTTTTCTGCTCAACCAATATCTTTGACAGAAATCCCAATGAGATAATTTCAATTTAGGCTCAAATATTTCCAACCCTTAGGCTTGGTGAGTTCCGAACAATAATCCTGTTTCAGGTTTTTGTATTATTTAGAAACTTCCAAAGTAATATGCAGAACTTCTTTTGTGAAAGTATTATTGTTCATTAATCGTTATTTCAATGCAAAATGCTCGAAAAAGATCAAAACAATGGACAAGAAGGAAATTGATTGGGAGCACAGCTCGAAATGAATAAATTAATCAAAGATTGCAAATGTAATAAGAAGGAAATTAACTCAAAATGAATAAGTTAATCAAATATAGCAAATTTAAAATGGGTAAAATGAAAAACTAGGTGCCCTAGATATCACAGCTTGAGCTTCTCTGTACCAACTTCTTTAGGACTCTTCTGAGCTTAATATGTGTTTAGGGGATCCGGAGTACTTTGTCGATGCCCCAAGATGTAGCATGCCTTTTTATTATTAATTCAGGCATAGCAAGATTGCTGTATGCCCTACTTTAATCAAAATTTGAGCCGCCCTTTTCGGGTTTTCAACTCGAATCCCTTTGGTCTCAAGGTGCCCTTTGCAAGTTTTCACATTGGCCTCTCCCTTTTTTTTCGCTTTTTTTTTTATTTTTTTAAGGCTCCATTTGCGAGTTTTCACCTTGGCTTCTCCCTTTTTAGGTAAAATACTCATTGACTAGATTTGAATTCACTGATTTGGGCAAATCTTTGCCATCCATTTCGGTCAATATCAATGCCCCTCTAGAACAGGCCTTCTTTATTACATAAGGTCCTTCTTAGTTCGGCAATCACTTTTCTTTGAAGTCCTTTTGCATAGGAATGATCTTCTTCAATATCAAGTTCCCCTCGTGGAATTCTCTAGGATAAACCTCTTTATTGTAAGCTCACCTCAGTCATTTTCGGTACATTAGACCTCGACAGATAGCTTTCGACCCTCTCTCTTCAAATTCAATTGATCCTATCAGGATTGGATCCATTCTGTCTTATCCAACTTCAGCTCTGACAAGACTCAGAGAAAAGGAATCTCATCTTCAAAACCGATTCTATCCTTATAAACCAATGAGCAATGTGTTACCCCAGCTAAGGTCCTGGCCGACGTTCGATAAGGATAAAGGGTAAAAAGGTCACTTCCTTATGCCAATCTTTACAAGTCTCAGTTATCTTGCATGATTTTTTGCTACCTTTGCTGCACTGTGATATGGCATCTGATCTTCAAATAAACTATGAACTTTTGACATTGTGCAGTTAGATATAATCTTTTTGGCATTTTTTGTTTTTTTGTTTTTTTTGTTGTTTTGTTTTCTTCTTCTTCTTTTTTGTGTTTTTTTTTTATTTTTTTTATTTTTTAAATTTTGAATTTGATAACTATCGACCTTGTAATATCGACATATGAAGCTACCTTCACCCTCTTAGTGAAGTAACCGACAACTACAAGGATGAATTGGTGTTGACCTGAAACTTTTGATGAGATCAATCCGTTAACATCAATGCCCCACATATGTAAAAGCCTGTGAAAAAATGAGGCACATAAATCTTGTCTTCCTTAATCCAGTATTTATGGCATAACTGATGCAATCCCCTTCCATGGTGGACTAGCAGTACCCAATCCTCATGATTAGTCTGGCCATTGAAAAACCATTATTATGTGCCTTTCGAGCATCTTCACGTCTTAGTAGCTTAGGCATATCTTGATTCAATCATACTAAAACATCTTTGAATTAGGAATAACTCAATGATGTCTTGCTTTTATCTTTGTGGTTTAGCTTGGCTTTGATCTTCACTTCTTTCCAAGGCTTGCAATGCCAATGGCCCTTTGCATAGTTGGATCTATTTTTCATCTTGTTCTACCATCCTTAACACATTAAAAGATATGTTACAGTCTCTGTCATTTTCCAAGTCCTGAGATCCCTAAGACACATATCTCGCTCAAAAGGAGATTCTGGGTCAATAGCAACGTCGCTCATGTCGTTGATATCTGGGGACCTATTGAAGGTAGATGCCAAAGAGGAAATGATTCTAAGGATGATTATTTGTATGGTATGATCATGAATGGAGAATAAATGAATATTTGAAAGAAAGTCCAAAAACAAAAAGAATCTATGAACAATTATTTGTATAGTATAAGATAAAAGAATATTTACTCACAAAAAGATGCATTTTATTGAAATAAAGACTTAGGACACAAGCTTATTTCACAAAAGGATTTTTATTGCTTCTAGGCTTAAAGAAACAAGCGTGTTTTGAATATTACTTTAGATTAGCTCTAAAAATAAAGGGATCTCTTCCACAGTCCCATTGTTCAAAACACTCCCAAGTATGCAAAAGTTTGGAGACTTTTATTCCTTAGTTCCCTCTTCAGTTATAGTCATAGGGGCCTTTCCTTTATCTGTTGCCCTTTTCAGCACCTGAGCCATTTCAGCCATCATATTCCTTTGGGCCTCCAACATTTAATCTTTCATTTCTTGTTGGATTTTTGCCAATTTTTCCTGTAATTGCTCTTGCATTTCTTTCTGGATCTGCTCAAGTCTTTGATCCATATTTTTTGTCCTGGTGCGTGTACCGTAAGGATGTGTTGCTTCTAGATTTCCTCTTTTTCTCACTCTCTTTCTCCCTCTTTTTAACGTTAATTAGGGTCTTTTTGATAGATTTAAATGCATGTGATGTGATGCAATACAAATGCATGAATGCAAAAGAAAAGGAGATGTTGATCTTAAATTCAATTCCATTAGAATAACTTTTCTAGAAAACATATTTCTTTACATGAAAATAGATTACATATGCGGTCTTGCCCTTCATAGTCCAAGTAAACGCTGATCTTTTCTTCAAGGTCGAATCCTGTAAATTCTCTCCAAAAGATGCATTTGCTAGTTCCTTGCTGCTTAATCTGAGCCTCAATCTCTTGCTCGCTTATCTCCATAATACTCATCAAAAAGTGTCGGCTCTTGGATAATCTTCGTCGGCAATTAAATCAAGTCATGTATTCCTTCGTGGACTTCTGGCTTTCTCTCTTGATGCTCTTGGATAACCTTTGTTGGCTTGAATCTCCGGCAATTACATCATGTATTCCTCCGTGGACTATCAGCTTTCTCTCGTCGTGTTTATTTGGACTATATTCAGACGACCGCACTATAATCTACTTTATCAAGAAATTCGTTTCCTTATGACAAACTATTCTATTTAGGAATCGAATTTCGAATCAACACCTTCTTTTCTTTGATGTAATGTAATGCAAATGCATGAATGCAAAAGGTATCGATCTCGATTCAGTTTCATTTTAGAAAATGTTATTTAAGGAACAAAAATCTTTTCATAAAACGGATTACAAATACACTTTCGCTCGTAGGCCTAGAGTCTTAACCCTATCTAATAAAAAAGCTAACTCTCGACCTCTATCTGAACTGCCCCGCTTTATATTACTTTAGGACGAGTAACGGTGCATAGCCAACGACTCCCCAAATCTCAGGAAGTGGTACCCAATCAAAATTGTCGCAGCGATAAAGGACTTTATTAGGAGTCCTCCAAGGTGCTTTCCACAAAACCTCATCCTCTCGAAGATTCTAAAGAATATCCATCCACCTTTCTTCTGTAATATCGTCTCTCCTTGGTGTAGTTGCTGCTTCCTTTAAGGGGGAATAAACCACAAAAAACACTCGGCAAGGAACCTTCTCAAGCTTCCAAAAGTGACTATGGAACCATACTAACAACAACTGTGCGCATCCAATGAATCTACTTCACCGACTCTCCAACATGTACCTCAAGGATCTAAACGTCTTAGCTAGGATTGCTAGCACCGGTGTGTTCTGTTTACCAATACGATCAAACAAATCTGCGACTGCCTCATCTATGTACCCTATCGCCTTCGGGAAAATCACCAAGCCGTAAATACTTAAGGCCAAAACATTGAGCCTCTTCTTCACATCTGGGTGTGTTAATATTAGATCCCTCAAAATGGCCCACGGAATACACTTACTATCGCCCTTTTGTTGGACTCGAGCTGTGACCTACTATTCACTCATCCCTGTGATCATCATTAATTTCTTCACAAAAGTAGGGAGATTAGCAGCCCTAACATACACCTTGTTATCTTGAATTGTTGGACAGCGAAGCAAGGTCGTATACTCCTCTAAAGTAGGTACTAAGTCTACCTCTCCCAATGTAAAACAA
This sequence comes from Gossypium hirsutum, assembly GCF_007990345.1. NCBI lineage: Eukaryota > Viridiplantae > Streptophyta > Magnoliopsida > Malvales > Malvaceae > Gossypium > Gossypium hirsutum. The sequence goes on from NC_053433.1 coordinate 13,828,212, forward strand.
CTATAAACAGGGTTCCAAAACTATACCATAGCTCAAAACAGATACCTATCCACCTTGATGTCTAGCAAATAGAGAAGATCTCCATAATTCTGGTAGAACAGCTGCCCTATCTCGTCATCCCATTGGGCCTAAATGTCCTTCAACTCCTAAAACTCATTCTGTGTTGAATTGATATGAGTAAAGTCCCATGACTCTGACGTATACCCCTCAGTGACACTATCTCCCTTTTCTAACTGGGTTTTCTCTGACCAAGCACAAAAGAAAGAGTTGTCTTCCACTTTATTAAGATATTCGTTCCCCATTACAAAACTTTCTAACTCAGAAATCGAACCTCGAATCGACACCTTTTAATGATAAATGGCATGCAATGATAGCAAAATAAGAAAAATAAGTCAGTGTCACATATAAAAAATAATAATAAATGAGAACTTATAAAGGTAGGCATTAAAGGTCATCATCATACTACCTGGGGCGAGCACTTAAAGTTCACTATATGTAGTTCGGTTCTAAAGCAAGGGTACCTGAACCAACAGATTCCTTGATCCTCACCTATTATGGGCTCATACAGACCGAGTTCAGTTCAGGGGAATACATTTCCCTATGCCCATGCGGAGGTGAAAACCTCACGAAGACATAAGTACAGATGTATTCCGGAAGCGATCCCCTAGCCCATGCAGAGGTGAAAACCTCACGAAAGCATAGTTTCTCACTCCCACTTAAAAGGTGTGACCACAACGGTCATGCAATGCAATGTAAAACTATTTAAGGACTCAAACAACGCAGCAGGTATTATATCATAAACCACAAAAGCTGATGAAATGCAATGAAAGGATCGTATTTCAAAACCAAATTTTCAATTTTCGATAAAAAGACAAAAGTTAATCAACTTGTGGCTTGACTCTCTTATTTAATCCCCAATGGAGTCGCCAAGCTGTCGTAACTATTTTTTTGAAAAAATGGGAATCGACTTAGATTTTTGGAAATGAAAACGAATAGAGGAGTTGCCACCAATCTTTTTTGATGAGGTGTGATCGGATCACCTTAAATTAATCATTTTAATAAAAGTTAAAGATTTACTAAAATGATAATTTTTGGTCTACGAAAATCAGAAAATGAGTTCGGGAGTCGGTTACGCACGAGGAAGGATTAGCACCCTCGATACGCCTAAAATTGGTACCTAGTTGATTAATTAGTGTTTTAGTGTCGAAAATTTGAAAACTTGAAAGAATTTAAAATACGATCCCTCTTTGTAAAGAAAATGCTTAAATGTTAAAGACCTTCTCGTCTCACAATATAAAATGTCACATCCAGTAAGTTAGGACACGACATTTTGAATTTTCGAGAGCGAGCTTGCCTTTTATATAAAAATTCGTGTATTTCAAAAGGTTATTCAGTTAGTTAAGGTGAACGAGGAAAATCGAAACCCAGTAAGTTAGGGCACGTTTCCTCGAATTTCCGAACACCGAATATTGCCTTTACTTGCAAAAATCTTATTTCGAGGTAACAAAATGCCATACCCGGTAAGTTAGGGCACAACACCTCGTATCTCCGAGACTAAGCATTTTTCAAAACTCATGTCGCGATTTAAAAGAGTATTCCATTATTTAGGTTAAAGGAGAAAAATCGAAACCTAGTAAGTTAGGGCACGATTGTCTCGAATTACCAAATACGGAATATTACTTTTATGAAAGAATTATTATTAGGTTGGATATAATGATAATAATAATATTAAAGTAAAGTAAATAATAATACTATATATAAATATATATATATGTATATAATAGAAATACACACTACTATATAATAATAATCATAATAAATATAGAAATACAGAAAGCAAATATAATAAAAATATTAAATTAAAGTAATAAAAAAATAATACTATATATAAATATATATATATACATAAAAACATACACTAATATATAATAATAATAGTAATAGCAAAAATAATGAAAATATGAGTAATATTAATAATATATTAGAATACAAAAGTAAAGTAATAATAATAGGGGTGATAATAATAATAATAATAATAATAATAATAATAATACAAACAATAATACATATATATATATAATAATAGTAGTCAGAAATAAAAAATAATAGAAGTAACAATAATGATAGTAATAATATAAATAAATATGGAGAGGGTATATATAATATAATAATAATATAAATAATAATATATACATGAGAAATAATAATAATAATATAAATAATAGTAAAAATAATAAAATAAAAATAAAACAAGGATCTCAACTCTCTCTCTCTTTCCCCATTCCGGCCATGGTCTGGTCAGTACTCAAGCGTCGGACCGGCGCCGTCCGCCGTCTTTGCCGCCGTCACTGGCCACCGTACGCGGTGGCCGGAATTTAAAAAATATATTATTTTTTGTTTTCTTTTTTATTTTTATATCTAAATATATGTATACTATTTTTGAAAGAAAAAAAAAGAAAAAATGTTTATATGTACAAAAAAAGTGAAAATAAAAAGGAAAAAAGAAATAAAAACCTTAACGCGTTTGAATCTTTTCTTCTTCAATACTCGCTTTTTTTATTTCAGATTTGCTTGCAAACCTTTTGCTTTTACATTCTTCTCTTTTTTTTCGTATAAAAAAAACCTTTTAAAAATACAATTCTTTCCTCCTCCCTCATTTACAATGATTTTAGTATGGCCTTTTTATAGCTATTTACAAACTTATTATCTATATATTTAGTATCTTTTTCTTCTTTTTGTATGGCAGGCAAACGGTGGTGGAGAAGTGCTATTTGCACTATCAATGCAACTAAGATAGTGGGATTAGGTGATTTAGGACTTCTTTTTATTATTTTTTTTTGTTTTGGGTATTGGGCTAATTGGGCTAGGGTTAGGTATTAGGTTTGGGCTTAGTATTTATTTATTTGGTTTATTGGGTTTGATTATATTGGGCCCCGGGCAAAATTTGAGTCTTACATGGGATAAAGATAATAAAAGTAGTATTGCTGTAGCCTGCTAGGGTTTTGTTCTTTTATTTGCATTACTTGGATAACAGTTTTCTTTATATATTAATATTAGAATATATACATGTTTTCCTTTTTATTCTTTGCTTTAATATATTCTTATTATGAGAAAAGAGCATTTGTGAGATGCAAAGATATAAAGTTGCAATAGTTTTTGGCTTTAAGGTTTTAATTGTTTTTGGCTTTAGTTGTTTTAAGGTTTTAATTGGTTTCGGCTTGATCATGGAAACAACATTAATTCATTGATATTTATATAGGAGTTTGTATGCTTAAGAATAAAGGGTTTTTAAGTTAATCAGTTTAATCATTAATATTATATAGATTAATTGGTGAAATTAAATTTTGATTGATATTCATTAAAGTTGTTAATTTTTTTTGTTATAGTTATATATTCAATTTAATGGGTTTATATAATGGTCTAAAATAAATTTGGTTGCATATTTTTTTTATTAAGGATTTATCAATAAAAGATTAAGGTTTTTGGTTTTTTATTGAGCTTTAGACAATTTTATTTTGGTTCATTTCGGAAATTGTAATGTAATGACAAATTTTAATTCTGACTTTTGACTGTTTATATATATATATTAAAATAACTTAATTGAAATAATAAGTTGCCAAAGTGACATTCGTTATTGAAATTATTCTGTTTTAAAATATAAAATTTTGCGTGCATTTAACTTAAGCTATGTTAATATTGATTGGTCCAAAGGAAGGTTAATATTTAACACAATTACATGTACAACTGTGGTAATAAACATGTGACAATTATTTGCTTTTACATGTGAGTAATAAATCGGCCTAAAGGAAGATTTATTATTGGATATATTTTTATTGTCAATGTTTGACTACTGCAATAAGATATCACTTACAACTTAATATTTTTGTCAAAAAATAAAATATTAATGGAGTGTCTGATACCTTGAGATGAGATTTATCTTTATTCAAATTATTTTGGTTTAAATTTGAAATATTTTGAAACAAATAAATTCAGATTTTGAATTTGAGATTTAATTAAGGATGTCTAATATTTTAAATAGATTATTTGAAACAAAATATCACTAAAGTGACCTCTTTTGCATAGATTAGTTTATTTAATATATCAAGATAATTATATGTTTTTGTGATTCATGTGTTTAGTAATTGACCCAAAGGTAAGTTCATATTTAGCAGAACTCAACGACATTTGTGGTGATAAATGTGTGACAATTATAAGGTACTTTATGTGAGCAATAAGTTAGTTTAAAGATTGATTCATTGTTTGACATAATTTATTATCAATGTTTGATTGCTACAACAAGAGTATCATTTATTGTTAATATTACTATTGAATTATTTGATGTTCACAGCATTGATTTTCTAGGCTCGTTTCCTTCTTCTTATGGTAATATGTATATCTTAGTGCTTGTAGTCTATGTACCCAAGTGGGTGAAAGCCGAGGCATACCCAATAATTGATGCTAAGGTAGTCATGCGGTTCTTACATAAGCATGTGTTTACACGGTTTGGGACTCCGAGAGCTATAATTAGTGATGACGGATCTCACTTTGTAAATAAATGGCTAAAGTGGTTGATTTACAAGTATGATGTGAAACACAAAATTGTCACTGCCTATCATCCACAATCAAATGGGCAAGTTGAATGGGTAAATAGCGAGATCAAAGGAATCCTTGAGAAAGTGGTTCGACCTACTAGAAGAGATTGGTCCCGAAAGCTCGATGATGCTCTATAGGCCTATCGAATAGCTTTCAAGACACTGTTAGGAAAGACTCCTTATTGGACAGTCTTTGAAAAGGCATGTCATTTGCTGCTTGAGCTAGAAAATAAAGCTCACTGGGCCTTGAAACAATTAAATCTGGATCTAAAGCAAGCCAGTGAGAGAATAATGTTACAACTTGATGAGCTGGAGGAATTAAGGTTGTTTTCGTATGAGAGTGCCAAGATATATAAAGAAAAGATTAAGAGATGGCATGAAAAATTTATACAACCTCAGGAATTTAGAGATGGTCAAGAAGTCTTATTGTTCGATTGAAGGTTAAGATTATTTCCTAGAAAGCTCAAACCCCGAAGGAAAAGACCATACACCATTCACAAAGTCTATCCGTATGGAGTGGTGGAATTACAATATAAAAAGGGAAATACATTTAAAGTTAATGGTTACTGTCTAAGACACTTTTGGAATAATTATAACACCCTTAACCCATCTCCGTCGCTGAATTAGGGTTATAGAGTATTACTAAACAATCAGAAACATTTGAACATTATATCATTCGATATTATAATCACAACATATACTATTCATACGCATGCATATTGTCCATAAAACGAGCCCTCGAGGCCCTAAAAATAGCTTAGAAATAATTCGAGACCAATTTGAATCACTTTAGAAAATTTTGGTAAAAAGTAGCAAAATTTGAAAACATGGGACACACGGCCGTGTGGCTAGGCCTTGTGCCTCACAAAGCTGAGAAACACACCTTTGTCTCATGCCGTGTAACCTTCGAACTAGGGACACATGGTCATGTTACATGCCCATGTGCCAGGCCATGTAACTCTCGAAGTTGCCCCACACGCCCGTGTGTCAGGCCGTGTGTTGAAGCCATGTAACTCACTGGCTTGCATACAAAATTCCATCAGGTGACACACGTCCATTTTGCAAGGCCGTGTGAGCCCAAATTTACCTATTTCTTGCCCAATTCCACTCCCTTATGGCATAGGTACCTACACACTTTCAAACACACATGTGGGAGGTGCAATTCAACTTCAAACATAATCATATACCTATTCTCAGCTTGTAACCACAACACAATTATCTCTTTAAACATACATCCATTACATTACAAGCATTAAGGTAACCTATAGCATACCATTTCATACCATGATCCTTCAAACATATTTGAGTAACAAGTAGGAAATCACAAGTTGATGAAGTGCACAACATGTCACAACATTTTACTCAAAAGCTACGCATTTGACATAACAATACATAGGGTTCTAGTACATGCCATATATTAAAATCGAGAAATTAAGTCTACCTAGGTTCTCGAATAGTGTGATTCCTAGCGTTGACCCGATCTTCTTAGCCTTTAAAATGTGATTTACAAAACGAACAAATTTAAAGGTAAGCTTAAATGAATCTTAGTAAGTTCGTTTAGAAATTCACAACATTTTCATTCCAACATAGATTCAATCAACTTAAGCATAGAGATTTCCATTATACGCAGTTTATAATAGTAATCAAAACCAATTCAATAGTTCAATATAATCAGTGAGCATTGCTCGATTGAACTTTTCATCAGTATATCGTAGATTTCTACTCATTTGAGCTTCACTCAGTATAACAATATAATTTGATCAATTTAAACATTAGTCAGAAAATAGTAAGATTTACTCAGTTAAGCTCCATTCAATATAACGGTATGATTTGCTCGATTGAGCTTCATTCAGTATAACAATAAGATTTGACTCGATAGAGCGTACTTCTAGTATATAAAACAATGTTCATTAACAACATGTTAACAAGAATGTAAGCATTTAAGAGTATAATTAAGCATACGAACTTACCGAACTATTTTGCAAAAGATTCCAAAGTACAGGGACTACTTTACGATTTTCCCTTTTCGATGATTATCGGCACGTTCTCGATCTAAAAATAATAATTTCATTCCATTTACTAGAATAACACATAATTTGGTTCATTTCATGCAATTGAGTCCCTTTTGGTAAATTTACATATTTACCCCACAATCTTTCATTTTAATTCAATTAAATCCCTAAGCTCTAATTATGCAAATTATCCATTTTTTCCTTAACACCCATGTTAGCCGATTGTTCCCTACCTTCATATCAGCTCTTATTTTCAATAAGTTCACCTCAAGTACATGCAATTTATCATTTGAATCAATTTAGTCCCTAAACATCAAAATCACTAAAAATCACTTTACAAAATAGTCCACCCAAACAATAAGCTTTCATATTTCCATCATAAACTTCAAAGAATAGCTTAACTCATCAATGGAAATATTTATAAAATTTAACAGCTTCACAAATTGATCCTCGAGTTAGCTAGATCAAGCTAATACGAACTCAAAAACATAAAACTTACTAAAAACGAGCTAGAATTCACTTACAAATTGAAGCTTCAAAGCTTGGAAACTAAAAATCCTAAAGTTTTCACCCTTTCCATAAAGAAGATGAGATAATTCATCCAATTTCATCTTTTAATTTTCTAATTTTATTTTATATAGCTAGGTTTTTTTGTAATTATTACCACTTTCATAATGAATTTCCTAATTAACCATGCTTAAGCCTAATTAAACCAATTTTACTTAAGCCAATCATCATTCCAATCCATTAACTAATTTCCATGGTTTAATTATCCTTTTAACCCCTTTAATTTAACTTTTCGACCTTTTTAGTTTTTACATTTCAGTCATTTTTACTTATTAAACTATCCAAACAATTAAACTTTTCAACTAAAATTTAATATGACTCTAGAGACCTCATAATTATACTAATTAAAAATATATTCACGAAGTATTTTGTCGGAATTATGGTCTTGAAACCACTATTTCTGACACCACTGAAAATCGGGTTGTTACAATAATGATGTTAAGCGAGCTAAGACCGTGCTCGACTTAATGGACCTTTAATCTATTTTATTTTTAATAAACGACACAATTAGAAAAAATTTATTGTATTAGTACATTAAATTAATTAAGTCTAAGGAGATTGGGACTTAAGCGACCTTTCTTGGGAACTTAATTTAACATAATTTTCTTAGAAATTTTTTTTCTAAATAGCCTAAATGAATTTTTAATTCTTGTTTTCAATTTTATTTCTATTTTTATGTTCAATAAATGGGTCAAGTTGGCCCAAGTACTAATTAGTCTAGTTTTGGTTCAGTTTAAGAAATAATCGTAGTTTGGGCTCGAGGCCTAGAAGAGGAGGAAAACTACCCACTTTTGTCATCCATAAGACCCTCAAAACCGTAATGTACCGCCACATCTCCTTCCCTCCTTGCTTTGCCACCCAAGCATCCATTTTAGCTAAATTTTAGCTAAAAATTTGCCCTAGTTTACTATTATATAAACCCTTATCTTCCATTATATTTTTCACACCACTCAAGCAATTAGCCTTAACCTTAGCCACCAACTCCTTTTCTCCTTGTCTTCAACCTCAAGAAGTCTTCAAATTTCTTTTTCAAAATTTCCTAGTTGCCACCTCTTCCTTTCATCGGAGCATTCCCCTCCGCTGTGACATTCATTCGCCATAGCAATCATCTTCATCACCATTGCAAACTTCTTGTTGTCGCAACCTTTACCTTAGAAAGTAAAACTTCTTCTTGCTTTTCAAGAAAATTCATCATGTCTCGTAAAAGAACTAGACCTTCCAAATCTTCTACCGAAAATTCAATTGTGATTCAAGATGAAGGAGCAAGGGAAATATTTGATACCATCTTCAAAAATCAACCCATGATGCCAAAAAAATGTTTCAATTTGGATAGCAATGACAATATTATTGTGCCTTTTTCAATTCAAAATACAACTGATGCCTCAAACTAGAATCAATTAGGAATTAGTGCAACAGTTTTATGCCAATTTAACCATGCCAGATGCTACTGAGGTTCTTGTTCGTAAAAAGAAGGAACCCCTTACTTCTAAGTCCATTAATGATTTGTTTAACTTATGAGTACTCTGCCACGATGACAAATATCAATTAGGATTTTTCTTCAACAAGTACTTAATGTCATTACAAATCCGAGATCCCAATGGATTATAAGAAAATACAGTAGTCATTATTGGCGAAGGAAATACTTGTTTTTAATTTGGATTCAATTTGAGTCCAAGTTTTCGTTATTAAGTATTTTAGTATTCTTCTTTCACTTCTCTCTTGTCAACATCGATATTTCACTAGCTGTTAAAGGAATTTGCGAAACCGAGCACATCCAGCTCATCAAATGGATCAACTTCTATCTTCCTATAGCTTTAATTTAATTTGTGTGTTTTGCATGATTAAATTATTTCTAGGGAAAATGGTATTTAGATTCATGAGTATCTAATTACTTTAGGAAGATTAATGAGCGGATATGGGAGTAATTAATGGAAGAACAAGGGTTTATCTTACAATTAGTTAGCTTAAATTATGCATGTTTAAAACCTAGAATTGATGAAATTAGGAAGTAATCTAGGTAAATAGGCTGAAAGGATAAGTCTACTAAGCACCTCATAATTTATTCCGATTTTAAACTTTGAGGTTGAAAGATAAGTGGGTTTTTACCAATTAATTAATCAGTTAGGGGTCAAAAGTTAATAATTGGTTAGTTATTAGCTAATTCACTAGAACTCAAGTTTTGAAGTTAATTACAAACACTGAAGCGAGTTGAGGTTCTACCTATTGTTCGAGATTTCATGAATTATTAATTTCTTTTCAATCAATTTAATTTATTTTATGTTCTTAGATTTTACTGTTATTGTAGTGATATAAATTTCAATTATTATTGTTTAGACCTGTTATTGTAGAAGATAATATTAAGTTTAATCCATCCTCCCTTGGGTATGATCCTCGGTAGGGGTGAGCGTTCAATCGAACTGAATCAAATCGAATGAAAAAATTTCGAGTTAATCGAGTTGACGAATCATATTTTATCATTCTAATTTGATTTGAAATTTTCTTGAATTAGTCGAGTGAAATGGGATTCGAATTGAATCAAATCGAATATATTTGTCCGAGTTAAATTTTAAAAAAAAAATTGGGTCCTTGTAACCACTGTTACCCACCGTAATAAAATTTGCCCACCGTAATCAATTTTTTTGTTAACTTTCATTACCTCATAATTTATTTATTAATCTTTTATATACGAGTTAGCTTCTTTGCTTACTTAGTTGTTTCAATTATCTTCAAATTCTTGTCACTATGTATTTTAGAATTAAAAAATATATTAAATGTAAAAATGTGATTTTTTAATAAATGTTATTTTAGATATAAAATGAGAAATTGATACCAATATAAAATGTTAACACGAATATTTTATGGCATCATTAATAATTCAATTTTAATATAAATATTCAATATGTCTAAACAATTCAATAATATAAATAATATAAAATGTGAAATTTAATTTAATAATATAAATAGTAGAAATAAATAAAATTATTATTATTTATGTTTAGGGATTTTTTTTTGGATAATTTTGATTTTTTATTTGGGAGTAAAGGGTGAGAAGTAAATGTTTAGGGGGAAAATAAAAAGTTTTGGAGAGTAAAATTTTGAGGGAAAGTAAATAGGGGGAGTAAAATTTTGGAGGGAAAATATTAAAAAAAAATTGGGGGGATAGGTTTAGGATAGATGGGGGGTGGGATGGGAAGGGAGTAAAAGTTTTAGGGGAAAATAGAAGGGAGTAAAAATTTTGGGGGAAAATAAAAGGTTTTGAGGGTTTTTGAGAGTAAAATTTTGAGTAAAATTAAATGGGAGAGTAAAATTTTGGTAGGAAATAGATTTTGGGTAGATGGGGGGTTGGGATGGGAGGGGAGGGGAGTAAAAATTTTAGGGGGAAGTGGGAAGGAGTAAAAGTTTTGAGGGAAAAGTAAAAAGGTTTGGGAGTTTGGGGTAAAAATGAAAAATATTATAGTTTGATATTCGATTTATTCGAGTTAGTTGAATTATTTGAGTTATTCGAATTCAAAAACTCAACTCGATTCGAACTCGAAATTCAAAAACAAATCGAGTTGACTCGAATAACTCGATTTGTTTAACTCAAAATTCAAATTTTTTTTTATTTTTTTGAGTCAAATCGAGTTTTGCTCACCCCTAATCCTCGGAGTACTTCCTGTACCTCGTTGTACAATACTATATTACAATTTAACCCGTATACTTGTGAACACCGCTACTTTAATTTCATATCTTTTTGCTACAGCATTTCCAGTCCAAACGTTTGCACATTTGGTAACGATCACATACAATTTCAACTCAGTTATGCCATTCACAACACCACATTTCTAACATATATTACCATTCATGCATTTAGAATTCAAGGATACATGTTAAAATCTCACACTTATGATCATTTTTAGCCTTTCCCTCATTCACCTAGTCATTCTTATGTATAGATTATGAAATTAGCTACATTTGAGCAATTTCATTATGTCCCATTTCTTAATACAAGGATTCAACACATTTGATCATTTCAAGTTACCATTTAAACATCAAATATTCACAATATCACATTTTATACCAAAACTAACTCCACTTAGGTAAAAGTCGTATAACAAACAAAAAAGAGACTTTACATAAATTGATAAGTCGGGGATCTCAGGCTAGATGTTGGATGAGCAAACTAAACTTGCACACAGAAAACAAACGGTACGCTGAGTGATAAAGCTCACTGGTATTTCCATGATTCAAAACAATATAACTTAGGTTATAATCAAATGCATAAATTTATATGTTCTAATGTCAACCAATATGAGTACATCATGTATCAAATTTCATTCAACACATCTATATATGTTAATGCCATATTTATACCAATGCTTTAAATGAATCGCCTATACATTACTTGAATTAGTCAACTATATGAACATTTCATACCGACATTATATTGCCGATGATATTTACATATATACTTAATTTGCAACATTTGATTATACCTCATTTCATTACCAAATTAAACAATTTATATCTTATCATACCGTATCAGCCCTCAGGCTCATTAATGGATTCGCATGTCCTTTCACATGCTATCGAAAATCAAATATCGTATATAAGTACTTGTATTGAAACTTTGTAACATTTAATCATTTTCAAATACCAATCAACCAATTCACAAAATATATCCCCTATTAACATAACTCGAACTGAAATGGATACACAGATTAGTCAACCTGCATCTCAATCTGGCACAACAATTCATCATTGAGAAAGCTGAAGCAAATATACTAGCACCTAAGTGCATCATCGGTCAAATCGAAGCAATTATACTGGTACACATAGTGCATCATTAGATAAACCAAAGCAATCATACTGGCACATAAGTGCATCATCGGCTAAACCGAAGTATAAACTCGTACAGTTAATAAGGTAACCAATTTCCAATTTCATCAAATAGTGCAATTCACATTCCATCATTCTCAATACAGCATCAATTCACCATTAAAATACAACATATAACATGTTTTAACTCAATTTCATACCGGTATCACATATCAATTAAATCATGCTATTTTCTATTTTATTCAATTTAGTTCTCTATCTCGATATACCATATCAATCAACATAATTTAACTCATTCTAGTATTATATACTCACCTCATTACTAAATCATGCAATTTAACATGAATATGCAATAATTAGGTTGATCTTGGGTCAAAGAAATACAAATCGAAAGCTCGTGTCACTTGTCGTTAACTCTCGTTTTTCCTTTCCCTCTCGATGGCCTTGTGTCATCTTTAGCTACGAATAATAACTCAATAATAACACAATATCAAATTCCATATTAAATCACATTCAAATTCAAAGTCATACATATTTTTCAAATTATTCAATTTAGTCTTTAAAACCAAGACAAACATAATTTTCTATTTAGAGCTTCGGATTGATATCCGATTTCACATATATTTATTAAGGACCCTCTACATCTTATTCCTACCAAAATTTCATGACAATTTTTCATTTTATTCAATTTTGGTCCCTAATGTATGAAATCAAAAATTAAGCTTTACAATTTAGTCCTTTTTCTTAGACTAAGATTAATTTCTATCAATTTCACACCTAATACATCCAATTCTCAATACTGGCAGCTTATCAAAACTTGAACAATTAGAAAAATTGATACATGGGCTAGCTAAATCAAGCTCCCATGATAATATATATATAAAAATCAAAATAAAATGTCTTAGGAACTTACTTACAAATAATGGTCGAAAGCTAGCTATCAATGGTGATTCTTTCTATTTTTCTTCTTCAATGGATGGTATGTTTTTAGGGAGAAGATGACATTTTGCCATCATCCACTAAATTTGCTATTTATAATTGGATTAAGTGATGTTTAGTTTAATTAATCATGGTTATTCTTTAATTAATTTTATTTAATTATTTTAATTATAATTATTTTAACTTTAATGGCCAACATCACCATCATCCACTATCTACTATATAGTATAGGTTTATTAACCATTTATTCCTTTAGATAATTTCTATTTAAGTTCCTAAGTCTTATCCCAATTAAAAATTTATAGTTTATTATCCATATTTAATTTACGCGCTAAATTTATGAAAATAGGTTTTTAAACCATAATTTTCGACACCACTTACTTTCAGGTCACTACAATATTTGCTTGTGTTCATTTGCATTATGTTTTTGCTACTTGTTACATTGTTAGTTACAATTGTATGAGTAACAACCCAATAACTTCAAAATTTTAAATTATTTTCATTATTTCAATAAAAGGTCATATCTACACAAACCAAATAATGAAAATACCTACAAAAAATTGAAAGATAAGTTGGGGAGAATGAAAGGGAGAGGAAGAGGGAGAAGGAGATTGAGTTTGAAAGGGAGAGTGAGATGTTGAAGAGCTAGAGGTGGAAGACCTTGATGATTTAGGAGCAGACGCATCAGAATTTGATGTAGTTTGGATAGTTTTAATCATAATTGGGAACCGACATGTCCCATTAGATGGATCTTGCTTGACAATTTTGGCTAAACCTTCAAAATCACATGCACCTTTAGTTTGATTTGCCATTTGGTAGTACATGTTGAAGGCAACCGAGGCATTCATGTCAATACCCATACCAGAACATGAAGCTCCAGGTACCAAGGTTGTGCAATCAGTACTATTGCAAGCCCATGCAACCTTTACAGGCAAATCCTTTTGGTTAGAAGCATCTTTGTTATACACACACCACTGCTTTTCCATGTATTTGACATTTTTCCCACCGACAAGCAACTTGTTCTGTCCTTTCCCTGACAAGTCCATTGGAAACTTAGGTTGTCCGTCAAAGCTGAAAATCCCCCAATGCCTCTCAAACATTCCTGGATCAATACTCTTAAGATCTTCATCCAACAGAGAGAACATATACACATCAGGATACTGCTTCGGGCGAAGTGGAGTTCCTTCATTTTTTGCCATTCTCTTTAGCAACCCATTATAAAACTTTTTAGCATTTTTTGTTGTGGCGTAAATATTACCATCAGTTGGCCATCCAACTTCCCCCACGATGATTGGTATATTCGAGAAATTAGCTACTTTAAGTGCCGCGACAAGAGTGTCAATATTAGCATCTAAAACACTACGATATTTAACACCATGATCATCCATAGAGTTTGAGTCATCGTTATCAAAGAAGGCATAAGGTTCAGGGAATCCAGGATTTTGATAAAGATTTAGGAAAGGATAGATATTGACTATAAAGGCAGAATCATTTTTATGGAGAAATTCACATATTCCATTCATGATATCTGCCAAGTCATGTCGAAATATTCCATCTGATGGTTTGTAAGTAGGTGTGATGTAAACATCACCATTGAGCGGTGTTGATACTTTGATATCTTTTCCAACACCTGCTTCATTTAGTGCTTTCAGTATGTTTTTCATAGCTGGGAGTGTAAGGTTATTGTACGTACCATTGTAGGCTGCCAGAAATGGTTCATTTCCTACGGCCACGTACCTGTAAAATAGTTGAAGATATTCAATAAGTACATCAATAATTTATATAATTCATTTTCATTGCTTTAACTAAATTCTCTTTGGTTAATTAAAACTATTTTCACCATCCTAAAGGAATTAATGTTTAATTCATAAACTTTCAATTAGGTTCTTCTTGATAATAATTTAGTTTATACTTTTAAAAAAATTTACCCATTCATCTTATTTTATTCTATTAATTTATAAAATTTTGCATATAGTTAGCGTTTTAGAAAAAACTGAGTTAATACCAATATTTTAGTTAACTCTTCTACTTTAACTAAATAGAAAGTGGAAGATAAAATTATTTCAAAACTTGGAAATTATAAACATAATATTTTAATATCATAAAATGGACATAAAATATTGTAATAAGATCATAGTTTAAAATTGTTTTTAATTTGTAACAAGAGAAACTTACTTGAAGTTGACACGCTTTTTACCCATATATGCAGTGATATTTGCTTTCACCCAAGCTTGTGCTACACTATATTTCTCAGAAAGACTTTCCAAAGAATGATTGGGGATCCCCACCATGACCTCAATATCGGTTCCAGACAGGGCAGTTAGAATGTCATGTTGAGCATGGAAAAGCTTAACCTTTTTTATGCCATTATCTTTTAAAATATTGACGACAATCTTAGGGTCTAAAGGATGTGATGCTATGACACCCCAGTTAACACCAAGGCCTTGCGCTACAACACTAGCAGGGAAAAATATCAATATATATGCCCATAAGAAGACCTGAGCTCGAAGCATTGTGGGAGTTGGTTCAAAGAAGGGTTCAACTTGTTAAGTTAGAAGAAGGAAAACTATGGTTTTTCTTTGTTTAAGCAAGAAGTAAAACTATCGGTTTTGTTTTCTTCTTCTTTTTATTTCTTTAAAATGTCTTTAACTCATTGGGAAATGGAAAAAATTTGAGACTAATAAGGTTTATTACATAGGGGTAATTGGTGCAGAGTTCTTGGCTGTACGAGAAATCAGAGAAGAGACTAGCATTTCTTGGTGATTTTTAGTTGGAAGTTGTCATACAAACAACTACGTTGAATGCTTTTCTATTTTTAGTTTTGTTTGATAATATGCACAAAAATAGAATGTTTTATATTAAAATGTTTATCAATAAATCTATCAACCGTACAGTACAAAATTAATGATGGAAAGCATATTTTATGTATATTTTCTTATGTATACACTATTTGGACAAATTTTAAGAAATTTTTATCTGATATTTTCTTTTATTAACCATGAAATACTTTTACTCAAATTATTTTTATTTTGAAATAAAAATGTTGTAATTATAATTAAGGATAGTGAAAAAGTTGTCACTTATTATCCATTTTAATTAACTTTGGATATGAATTTTATCAAATTTGACAATTTAATTGATATTTTTTTTGTAGGAACAGTTATTGTTCAATGCGTAGAGAAACAAGCATATATGTGTGTTGCATGAGAGCTTGATTTCACATATAAGAGTTTGATCTAACTTTAGGTTGATTTTTGGAGCCATAAGATTCGAAATTGTATGTAAAAACATTATTCTAGTATTAGTTATTTTTCCAGTTTAGACACCGTAGTCTCATAAAGTTGTATTAGTATCAAGTCAAAAAGAACTCGTTGGTTCGATTTTGATAGGCATACACTTGGAAGATCGATATGATCATCCATCGTAATCATTCTTCCGAAGAACACATTGGCTTGTCCAATTAAGTGGTTGGTTGGATCCTTCAAGGGAAACAAAAATCATATTTAAACAACCCGCACGACTGAAGTCGTTGGTTCAAGTTGGGCCCTTCTAGTTCGCAAAGCTACCAATAAGTTAAATAGTAGATTCATATTTCATGGTTATTCATTCAATAAGTTGTTGGGTGTTACCGCAATTAATTTACACATGGAAGGGTTGGTGGTCTGAGGCATCCTTGATCACTATAATTGACTTATCAGTTTGGAGAAGAAAATTCATTGTCTAGGATCAGTTTGAAATTAGAGCATGAAGGTAGATCATCATCACATCACTTTATTTAGTTTTAATTTCTTTTTAGTTTATTTTACTGCAATTTTGATTTCTATTTCTTTTTGTTATCTTTATTTTTTTAATTGGATTTAAACCCCTTTTTATTTTTGCACAAATCACCACGTGTCGTGGGCACAATATTTGCCTAGCACGCAACTTGGTTAAATTGAACAATACTACTATTTATATATTATTTAGGTGTAGAAATTTATTTTTCATGGATTCGAGACCCATCATGTAACAATCCAATTTTCAGTAATAGTGAAAAATGCAATTTTGGAACTCATTTTCCATAAACCTAGTCCATAATAATGAAATATAAAGATTAATGAAGTTAGTATGAAAATATGTTGAAGTTCGGTTAAGTAAATCGTGAAATTAGTTAATTAAAGCTCAGGGACTCAATTGTAAAAGTTTAATTGCTATTGAGTTTTGAATGAGAAAAAGCTAGAGGACTTAGATAGCAATTATTTAAAGGGCCTAAATGATTAATTAGCCATTATTCAACATGAACTACAATTAACACAATTAAGCCCAAAACCAAACTAGCCAAATTTTTATTTATTCATCTACAGCCTAATATTATTAAAATTTCACAAGAATTTCACCTTAAGTTCATTATTTTATCATTTTAGTCCCTAAGCTTAAAACTATGCAAAATCACTTTACAAATTAGTCAAAACTCATCATCAAGCTTCAAACTAAACCATGAACAATTAAAAAGCTTCAATAATATTGATGGAAAATTTTCAAAACGATCTCAAAAACATAAAATTTATGAAAAACGGGTAAAAAAAAACTTACATGCAAGATTATAAGCAAGACCGAAGCTTGAAGGAGTTTCAGTGGGGAAACCTCAAATGGGGAAGATGACAACAATAGTTTATGTTTTTACTTTTATTATTATTATTTTAATATTTTAATATATAATATCATATAATTTAATTATTTTGTAAGTAGACACCTCCAATATGATCAATTATGGTTTATTTATAACATAAAATCTCTCACTTTTACTTTTTAAGCCATTTAATTAATAAACATCAATATCGATTAATTTTTACAATTTTTACAATTTAGTCATTTTTCCTTACTGAACTATCTAAACGTGAAAATTTCTGAATCAAATTTTAACACACCTATATAGTAACTCCATAAATATTTAATAAAAATATTTATGGGCTCGGTTTATAGAAACGAGGTCCCGAGGTCGTATTTTCCAAAACCACTTGACTTTAGAGACAAACCATTTATACTTAACTATTCATTCAATTAGCAAAAACTATCAGATCAAAATTCAATATAATACTATAATTGACTCATAAATATTAAATAATAATATTTATGGACTCACTCGTCAGATTTGTGGTCTTGAAACCACTGTTTCTGACACCACTGAAAAACAGGTTGTTACAGTTTGACTGTGTTAAAGCATACTACTTACGATGTTGAAACAATAATTATCTCCGTACTAAGAGAAATGTTGTGACTATTACATAATAATTCAAGAAGCATTCTCATTGTGGGTCAATCCAGTATACTGTTCTCTAACATATCCTTATGTGTTTACTTGATATCACATATCCATAACAATAATTGCAATCAATCAAGCACATATTTGTCTCAGTGTATTAGTGTTGTCCAAGCCTACAATAATATTTGACTAAGGACCTTTAAGAATGAAAATTCTTATGACTTTATCATCATACAACTTATTTAACATAGAAATAAAGATTGAAAACAATAATGACAATGCATTTATTAATAAACTAGGTAAATAAAAGTATGTTATTACAAGCACTATATGATTGGTTGTTGGGCATACTCCAACAATTGCTCTCTCCTAACCAGTTTTCAAAATGGAAAAATTGTTAAAATAGGCTTGGGATATTTACCAATAAGGACCTCTCCCATCCAAAATCATATTTTCTAGTATTCACACATTGACACCACTAGTCTTTCTAACTTATAATTTAGTCCATAGGTCTAAGTGTAGCGACGTAAAAATTTTTGCTTTTCGGTCGCTAATGGAGGTGACTTACTGGAAATTTGAAAATTTATTAAAAAGGGGGAGTCGCCACCAATCTTTTTCTAGGTGTGATCGGACACCTAATAAATCATCTTTTTTGAAAAGAAAATTTATTCTTGAACAAAATGAAGGCCAAATTTGGGTCTACGTGAAAAACAGAGTATGGTAAGGTTCGGGAGTCGGTTACGCGCGAGGAAAGTATTAGCACCCTCGTGACGCCCAAAATTGGTATCTTGTAAAACACGCGTTGTCTTAATTTTCAAAAATACGAGTTCAATTTAAATTTTAATTGTGATCTGACCAAAACACGAGAAATTTTTTTATAATTTCGATCTCTTTTGAGAAGGACGTTCCTTTTTTACACGAGCCGATGATATTCACCCAACATAGTGATGAAATCAACGACTTAATGTTAAATCGGCACGTTGCCTT
This sequence comes from Gossypium hirsutum, assembly GCF_007990345.1. Classification (NCBI taxonomy): domain Eukaryota; kingdom Viridiplantae; phylum Streptophyta; class Magnoliopsida; order Malvales; family Malvaceae; genus Gossypium; species Gossypium hirsutum. The sequence continues at coordinate 13,847,369 of NC_053433.1, forward strand.
ATTTATTGAAATTAATTTAAAGACATGAATGAAAATATTTCTAGATAAAACAAATAAAAGAAAAAGAAAACTAAAATTGATGTTACACTATGGCATGAACTACTAATGCTAAACTCGGAACAGACAAATATTAATAAAAAGTTAAGAATATATGAAACAAATAATATATAGAACATTAACAATATACATGCAATAGTAATAGTATAAAACAATAATAATGCATATGGTATAAAACATGATAGTAATAGCATTAAACACGAAATAAAATCATGAATATATATAAACATATAATAATAATAAATGAAGTGACGTAAACATAATATTAAAAATACTAATAGTGCTATATATATATTAAAGTATGTGTAATGATAAGAGTGAAAAGTGTATACATAGTAATACTAAAATACATACGTAATATATACCTACATAATATATAAAATGAACATATGCAAGATATATTATAAATACTAATAACATAAAAATTATATACATTAACAATACTACACAAATATATACATATATTTTAAAATAAATACATAATAATATTAGAATAAAATAATAAGTATAATAATAAATATAAGGATATATGAAAATAATACTATTTATAAAAATATATATATACGTATAATAAAATACATATACTAATATTAATAATAAATATACTAGGAATAAAAATAAATAAAATAATAGTATATATATGATGTGGTATTAAAAAGATATATATATGTAATAGTATTCAAGAAGATATGAAAAATAAAAATATACAAATAATATGGTATTAGAGGTATATACATAACATATATAAAAATGCAATATTTAAAGATACATACACACAATATATATAAAAATCTTAAAATATTTACATAGTATATACATATTAAAAATAATGCTAAAAGACAACTCTTAATATTACTACATAACTACATACATATATATATTAAAGATATATACACAAAATAGAACACATACTAACATTGATAAGAACATATACAAGAAATTGTATAAAACGTATAACAAATAATACTAAAGATATATACATATAACAAAGTATTCACTATATTAACAATGATAATAATAATAATGGTAATAATATTAAAATACAAAAAAAGAATAATAAAATATAATAAAAATAATAAAGTAATTAAAAATCATACTATATATATACATAATAAAGATATTAAAATAAAGCAATAAAAAATAATACTATATATATACATGTACGTATATAATAAATATACTCTAATATATAATAATAACAATACGTTTTATAATAATAGAGTAGAATAATGATGATGATACATATTAGGTAATAACAGTGGAATAATATAATAACACTAAACCAATTAATTCAATTACAATATTGAATATAATAAACGGGATTGAAACGAACAAAAAATAAAAGTTCAGGGCCAATTTGAAAAATAATAAAGGACCAAATGCAAACACACAGGAGAGGGTAGGGATCAATAGGAAAAATATTCCCATTTTCAAAATGATGCAGTTCACATGGGGATTAAAATGAAACATAAATTAAATTCTGGAGAAAAATCGAAAAAAGGAAAAAAAACATAATGGGACCACATTGAGACTTCCTCAAAAGCGGAAGGACCAAGGGAGCAAATAGACCCTTGGTCCAAAAACATGCGGATCTTGGACTTCCTTGGGTCAGGTTTCGGGCCAGAGGCTAAAACAACGTCGTTTTGGCCTCTGAAACCCATCCTCAAAACGGCATCGTATGGGGCCATTATATAAGTCAAAATTTTGGCAAAAATTCTCATTTTCTCCTCTTCACTAAAAAAACGAATTCTTTCCCCCTTTTTCTCTTTGCCATTTAGAAATCCGGTGAAGAACTGGCCGGTCGTCGTCGCGTCGGACGCCGTCGCCGTCCATCGAAAAGGTACATTTTTTATTATTATTTTTTATGCTTTTTTTATATGTTTTTTTTATATATATGTATGTGTGGAAAAATAAACAAAACAAAAATAAATTTAAAATCACCTTCTATTTCCGATTGTTATTTTGGTGTTTTTTGATTGCCCGATTTGGTGTTATTCCTTGTTTTTTTTATTTCCCTCGGATCACTGCTCGTGTTTGTATTTAAATCACTTTTGTATTGATGCCAAGATAGCAAAAAAAAGATCCCTTTTTACAATGGTTTCCATTCGTCTTTATAGCCGATTTTGCTACACTGTTTAGACACTGTTTATTTCTTATTTTTGCTCTGCTGTTGCGTGTCCTTTGGTTTTGCAGGTGGAGCAGGTGGTGGATGTGGCAGACGGCATGGGGCGTTGCGGCGCTGAGGTGACCTTGGCGGTGGGGTAGGTGGCTAGGGTTTCAGCCCTAGTTTGACTTAATGGGCAAATGGGTTTCTGTTGGGTTTATTGTTTTTTCTGATTTAGGCTTAGGGTTTTAATGGGTATTAGGTTGTATTTGGGTTTTAGGGGATTTGGGTAATTGGGTTGTATTTGGGTTTTAGGGGGTTTGGATAATTGGGGCTGTATTTGGGTTTTAGGGGGTTAGTGGGTTGTTGGGTGGGTTTAGTTGGGTTTTGATGTAATTAGGGTTTGGGTAAGGGTTGACTGATGAGTTGTTTAAGGGCCCGGGCAATTTGGGCGTCTACACTAAGTATCTAAATTACCAATTCTAACCAGATAAATAATTTTAATTAAAAACTATTCCTAATTAACGAACCTCTAAACATCTACCATGTTCATTCCCAGAAACATCTTGGTTAGACTTCTTGGAATGGCTTGTTTAAGCAAATTGATCGAAAATTGAATATCTCAAAATTCAGGGTACTACAACTCTCCCCACTTTTTAAGAAATTTCGTCCCTGAAATGTTCCTAAAATGATATGTAAAAATTACAAGCACATGGACTCTTTCGATTCCCAAATCACCTCTTCAACACTATGGCTTCTTCATAACACTTTGACTAATGGAATTTGCTTGTTCCTCAACTCCTTCACCTCCCAAACCAAGATCTCCACTAGTTTTCCCTTATACAACAAACTTGGGCAAACTCTAATTTATCTCATTGAAATAACATGTAAATGATCTAATCTATATCTCTATAACATTGAAACATGAAACACATTATGTATATAATCCAGATTAGGTGACAAAGCCAAACAAAAAATAAAAACAAGAGACAACTATCTAAAATAGGCTCTTGTCCTCAAATATTGACGAAAATTTTGTTACACAAGCATTGAGATCTTCTCGTGTCCTAGTAATAATGGTAGAAAGTGCCCAAAGACCCATCGGGGACAAAAGCCTTGTGGATCCCAAATCAAAAATCGTTTCTTTAATCTCCTCTACCCATATTTCCTTACATAGCTCGGCATTAACCTAATCCATGACTACCATTTGAACTGAGTTAAGAAGTTCCTCGGCCATGTTAGTAAAGTATATGGCTTGGAATAGTCATTTATGATGTCCTTAACTTCCCCTTTATCTAAGTCCAAAAGTCATTCATATTGTGAATCTGAATAATAGCATTTCATCTTCTATGGTTTATAGTCATAACATGGAAAAATCAAGCATTTCATTTTATCCAATTGATTCTCAATCTTTAGTGCCAAAAAATCCCCTCCATTTGCCAAAATTCAGCCACCTTTTTTCATGACTATTCTTTTCCAATGCAAATCTTCTCTTAATGATTGGTTTTGGAAAAAAATTTTATCCTACCGAGTTTTTCATCAATCTTTGGGCTCGAAGTTAAGTTTTTCCTCACTTTCCAAGCCCTTCTGGTTGACTAAACTTCTTGGAGAATTCAAACACTAGGAACCCTAATGAAGTTGGCCTGCATGCAGACAAGTAACAGCAAAGCAGCCCGAGCCATGCAGTTGCAGCTGAAGTTCAAGCTGCTGTTTCATTTTGTTACTTCAACTATTGGTTTTGTTACTTAATTGAAAATGAACTTAGCTGGTGTTGTTTTTGATGTAATTAGGTGCTGATAGATTGATAAATCAGCTTACCTATGTGTGCAAGTCATGTTTTATAAGTTTCAAGGTTACTTATTAGTGGTAGTAGGTAATTGTTTAGGTGAAATTTGTTTGTTTTGACCAGCTTATTGACTGGTATATGTATTGGCATTATGCCTCAATTTCAAGTTAATGAAAAATACACATTTTCTTCTTCATTTTCTAGTTCATTACTCAAGCACTTCTTTTCTCAAATTCTTGCCCAATTCTGTATATTTGCTCAAAAGTTCTTAGCTGAATTTTCTTGGTTGTTCAGCAAGCATCGAGCCTTCAAGCTCAAGTTTCTGTCAAATTTCTTCATTCTGATTTCTAAGTTCCAACAAACCCTATGTTTCGATACTCTATGCCTCCTATATTGTCGGACCGCATTCCTCTATTAACCAACCACTTTAATTCAAATTTAAATCCTCTTAATTCTTTCAAAAAAACAACAAAATTCCTCTTCTAGGTTTAAGCTTCCTTCCCAAGGTTATATGGGATTATGATCTGAAGAAAGAGACACCTCGCATAAGCCTAAAGCCTTTGGAAAAATCATTCTCCATTCACAGGTAATCGAGATTTTATTCAATTTTTCAAAAAACGCATTGGACTCCTCGACAATTGTTGGACCACGAGAATCTTACCCCATCGAAGTCCACTTATATTAGATTTGCGCCATTAATGAAATCATTAAACAACGCCACTTGTCTAATGTCATTTAGTCTTCCCCTTCTATCCTCATGTTGGTAGCAAATGGCATTAAGATCCCCATACACTGCCATTTCATTTCCTAAGGATTATGTAATCTAGTGACGTGATCCCAAACTCCACTCATTGCATTCCCTCTCTTTTAACGTTCCCATGTACATCAGTACCAAACCGTTCATCACATAGTAATATCTTCATAACAGAAATAAATAAATAAAAGTAGGCTGACAACTTAAGCACTTTGGTATCCTAATCCTGTGCCCACTGCAGTGCGAGGCTGCTTGATTTCCCTAGGAGACCCTTATAGAAGCTTTGTTTAAACCTAGAATGTTTCTGAGTCTATCCAATCTGAGACTTCTTTAACTTAGTTTCCATAAGAAAAAAAAGCCTATCCAATATGGATTTCTTTTGCTTAGTTTCCATCAGAAAAACAGTAGATGGATTATGCACCGGAAGTAGTTCCTTGAGTGCGCCAACTGCTAATGGATTCCCTAACCCTCGGCAAGGAGAAATGGTCAACAACCAAAACAAGGAAAGAACTGTAGCAACCAACACCACTCACAAGGCAAGCAAAAGTACAATCTTTAATGACATGGAGACGGTACATTCAGCTATTGGGCGGGATCCCTTCGGAAGCTCCGTATACAAAAGTGGAGAAAACCCAATCCGCGTCAAGAACCCAGACAAAACCCAAAATTCCAAACGAAAAGACCCAAGCTCTTTTGTCAAACAGAAAAGAGCGCTAATAAAGACATTAGTGACGACCTGTAAGAAGAGCCCGATCTCAACAAAGGAAAACAGAGGTAGAGCACTTCCCCAATCCTAAACCAGCCCCTAGGTAATGAAAACCAGAGGAAAAAAAAGGCATTTCCCAAATCTAGGTGGAATCAAAAAGGGAAGCCCGAAACACTGTCCCGGAAGAAGAAAAGATTACTGATTGAGAGAATTTCAGAAACTTTGAGAATTTCGATGGGACGAAATCCCAAAGGGATATGCCGCCCATTGTTTTCTGTTGTACACAAACTATTATTTGGACCGACAAGTGAAGCTCATTTGAAAACTTTCGTTAATACTGTACGTCAATGATGTATTTTAAAGGTTGTAGACGATAAACATAATAGTTCTAAGATTACAATGAAAATAAAACATTAATATAAATTCAAGAATTATCAATGAATTTTACTCCTTATAATGGCTACCAATATACTTGATATTGACACCCATTTTATCCACATGATGCAATCATTTATCTTAAAAGCTAGACAGAAAAATAAGGAAAGCAAACAATAAAAGTTCGAGTATCAGTAATGTGTGAAGAAATCAGCACCATCCTCAATATCATCAGTTTTGACGCTTCCACTCTGAGCCATGAGTACTCTATAGACTCTCTTTGAACAAATCTCACCTAATCTTCTGTCATTACCTAATAACCCTTCTACCACCAAGTCCTTGAGCAGAAATTCCTTGTCATGCACCTGCCATTCCAATACAATACCAAAACCAAATGACTCAACTTAGTAATGCTCCCATTGGATAAATGAAATGTAATACTTCACTTGGTAGGAAGAAAGGAAATGAAGAGAATGGATCAAAGATGAGGAAATGGAACTTCGTCTTCCATTCTTTTAGTAAGTTGTTACAAAGGAAATAAGTAACATTTCAGACAAGGATTCATATGGAAGGTTGAAATTCCTTTTGTCTTTTTAATCATTCGGTCCAGAACCTTACATAGGTGAACAGCAATGACCTAACCATAAATGTACTGAAAAGTAAATAGAGTCAAACCCCTAGAAGAAATGCCTTAAAATATATTGTTCATTACATGATTTTGCAGGAAGAATCAAATCTGCTAAAAACCAATTTCTGTTTGGGATTAATTCTTGGTGGTAGAAGCATTAATTCTTCTATCACATTAGTCATGTCTTTGATATTAGCCCCCTCGCTGATTGAGCTTTAGCTCAGTTGGCACCGTTGTTATTGTAACAACTAGGAGGGGATGGGTTTGAGCGCACTTAAGCATATTTTTCTTCCGATTTAAGGGTTGAGAAGGGTTATGGGTAGAAGTAGACATTGTATCAATATATATTAGCCCTCTCTAAAAATATGCCACATATAGTAAATCTTAGGCCCTTAAAAACCATAAATGCTACCAAAGGTCCAAAAGTAAACTGAGAATCCTGAAATAGAGATAAACAAAAAGTTTGTCTATGGCAAAGTACAGTTGCACCTGTTTAGCTTCAAAAATCTAAGGCTGCTCAAAACTGAAGTTGGAAACATGGCCATTGGCCATTCATAATGTGACATCAGTGGAAACGCTTTATAATATAAAGAGGGCTGTTTGACTTACTGATTTAGTAGGGTCCATGTAAACGTGCAAAAGGGATTTCATGGTAGGGTACTTTCTCCCTATGGCAAGAGCATATCGTGGCTGGACCTTTGGGATGGCGAGCAAAGCTTTTAACCTGGATGTGAAAAGCTAAATCAGCAATAAAATGCAATGCACAAAAAGAAAGAAATAATTGCAGTCAATGCAGGTTTAAAAGTAGGTTATAATTGCAGAAAAATATATAGAATTATGGAGAACCATTTTCTCTTTTTCTTTTTGGCCACCAGTACCAATAACTACTTTAAATGCTATGTTCACAGTATCTGATGTTTCTCAACTAACAAATGGGAGTTAATTCATATTCTCTTTCTGAACAATTATGGCATCACATCACCAGAATGAACAAATTAAGGGCAAAAATAGAAACAAATCAAACACACAAGTGTTGGAGATTTTACTCACCACAAGTTCCCCTTTATTAAATTCTTGTCAATAGAATCCTTAGGAATAAGGGATCCATTAGCACTTACACAGAGTCGCGTTAACTTCTTTCTGCAAACAAATACATAAACTAATTTAGCAGACAGAGAAGTTTGCTCAGTGAAGGCATTGATAATATTTGAACAGACTACGACACTAAAATATATGCATCTATAATGCTTTCCAATTTTACAAAATAGGCCACTGAACTTTTCAATGCAAACAAAAACTGCATATTAGATTCAGAAAAGTGATAGGGTACGAGGAATGTAATTATTTAACCAATTTCTTGTTAGAATATTATTTAAAACTATTTCCAACCATCTAAGAAGCCTGAGGATTCTTTTCTCAGTGCCCACCATGAGCTCAAATTTACCACAAACAACACCAGTCCCAAGAGTTGCTAGCCTAGCAAGTAAAATACCGTACAAGTAACCAGTATCAAACATTCTCATGATTCTGAATGCATTACATGTTAATTTTAATCATTGGATAATGTAAACAGAAAAAAGAAAGTGATCACATAACTTTTGTAGCAATTTAAAAGTTATACACAGAATAACATTGATTCATCATTCATACCACTTATGTCCATATTCAGCACCAATAAAAATATAATTCTTGTGACACTGAAGAAGGGCCCCTTTGTTTTGTTTTTCTTTCTTTTCTTTTTTTCTTTTCATTTTCCTCAAATATTTCAATCAAATTTATGTCACCAACCTAGGGAGTAAAAGAAGCCAGTTGTGGAGCTTTGTCAACTAACCAATTGGGAAATATAACCCTGGCAAGTGGCAACTACTTGGGGTAACATTGCATTCAGTATTGCAATCAAAATCAAAGCAATCTGATACAGCAGCTCAAGGATAATGCAAATTTACCATTAATGAGTCATAAATTTTATGTCCCAGGTCCTCCTAAATGTGGATCAATCTATAGACTTTTCATAAATGACAACAGGTAAACATTTTTATCCTTCCATCTAACAAGATAGAGGTGTCATTGATGCAATCTGTCACCACATGATGTATCCTCCAATATATAAAACTAAAAAGAGCAGAAGTTCTTGTAATCTGTTCAGAATGTTGATTAGTCATGCCATGCCTATAAAAGTGAGGCATAAAGTTTGGTTATTGGATGGTGGATTAACATTCCACCATTGAATAATAACTGTACTGTAAGATTTATGGGCACCAAAGATGTAACTAATTGTATGGCCATTATGACTTGTAAGAACATTACATCTAATAAGTATGCCGATATAAACTTAAAACACTACACAAATTGAGATGGTATAAGAAGGCACAATGTAACAGTTATCCATGAAAATGGCATAGACCAGTCCACTACAACATTGATAACTTTGTCTATATAGCTTTAAGGGAATGAATGGCATATTGGCATAGTACATTCCCCTTTAAACTCAAAATTTTAAACATTTCTGTATGAGTAGTAAGTTGCCTGCTGAAAGTGATAGGAACAAGTGCAGGTAATTGATTTCTACATTTTAAGGGAGCGTGGTGCATTCAGTTACCAGGCAACCAGCACATCTTATGGACTTTAGGAATTACTTTATAAGAAGCAACATAATCAATATCTATTCCCATTATTTCACACAAGCAGGTTAAGGCAAAATAATGTAATGTGACCTCAAGACTAACAATTGTCTCTATGCTATAACTGAACTTGAGTTATTGACCTTAAAATTCATTTTGAAATCTAGAGTGGTACCTGAATTGGCACGAGGCTAGACTGCATGTCAAACCAACAACATGTTCGGCCAGTTCAGATTCATCTGCACATTGCCTAGAGTGTACCCTTGCATAATATGTAGTCAGCTTTGCCAACACCTATAAAACAAAATTCAAACAGAAAATGAGAGAAAAAAATGATATTAAAACAATATACAGAAGCTAAAACGACAATATCATTAGACATGATTCAATGCATATGCAGTTAGAAGTTTGACCTCCTCAACCAGCGGACGTCTCCAACCACTATCAATTGCAGGGTTCTTGTATTGTTCATTTTCCCTAAAACATTGCCAAGATCCATATTGAATTTCATCACATTATTTAAGCATCATGAAGTAGCCAACAAAAAACTACAAATCACTTCATTATCAATTATAAGCAGAAAAAGACAACAGAACCACTTATGAAAAAAATAACAAAACTATTTGATTGAAAATTTGTCTCTCAAGTTTATGAACATTTCTTAGGTCTAATACAGTTTCATCCAACCTGGAATTTTAACATGTTTTTCTCTATCAACAAATGTCTATCAAGACAGCATTAATGATATCATAAAATTTATTCACTATCTCATCTTAAAAGCCAAAAGAGGAAAAATAAAATACTATCTTCCTACAAAGATATGGTGCAACTTCACAAGTAATAATCACATAGGGAGAAGGGGGCCAGGAAAGAGAAAATAATACAAATGGAAATGGCAGATAACAAAACCACAACATAATACAATAGCATTACTAGCAAGAAAACTGCATCCAAAAGGCATGAATTTGAGAGAGGAATTACAAAATCATCAAAAACAACAAGGGTTGAACATCTATATAAAGGTAAAGTTCAGCAACTCTGACCTTTTATTAATGTATGCCAATAGTCTATTTGTAAGATAGCAAACTGTATACGATGGATGTTTACTTCTAACTCTAGAAATGTGATCCAAAAGTGTGTCACTAGTTACTAGATCACAAAACTCTGCAGCCTCAGATACAATTAATACATACTGAATCTCTAGTCCATCAGGAGAAAGCTGCAAAAAGAAAAGCAGATGATCTATGTCAAGAAACAGTTACTAAAGGTTTTCTTTTCTTTTTTGTTTACAAGCAAAGAATTGAAAAATACCCAACTGATAGATAGAAGAAGCAAAACTCCCAAATTAAAAAATATTTTGAAAGCCTGTTATTGAGAAATTATTTTTGCCAGAATTTATCAGTAACATACGATACAATGCGTCTTCACTATACTGAATATCATCTAAAAGCATATCTTTGCACCTTAGAAGCACTAAACCTAACCAACAATTGCAACATATTTGACAGTCAAGTTCAGCATGAAAAGTCTAGGAAAATATAATATGTCTAAATTTTTAAAGGTGAGCCCAGCCAACATGATTAGGTAATAAGGTATAAGCTACACAAAAACTAGAGTCCAATGGTACTAAGCAGTTAACACCACCATATCAAAAAAATTAACCAAAATTTTCAAGTAAATAAATAGAAGGAAAAGAGAAGAAAAGAAGCAGAATTAATTTAAAAGCTCACTGTGATCCTGAGGCCATGGATGGTTAGTACAATATAATATGTTATAGACGACATTTAAAAAAAATCAACTCAAACCCACCAGTGTAAAGATAAATTAAATTCTGACCATAGAATTAAGAAATTCATTAAATCCAAGCTGCTAGCATAAAATTACCAAGAGATTCGGATGAAGGGTATGAAAGGCATACATATAAGGGTAAACTACAACAAAAGGCTGTGCAGGATATCAGAATTTGCAAAACTTCAATCCAACTTATTACCTGTGAAATATGTTCGGGAACTGTCATGGTCCATACGATTGATTTTTCAATTGGATTTGATGTTATGCGATATGTAAGGCCTTTATCAGCCAACCTTGAAAGTAAATGACCTACATAAAAGCTAGGGAATTTCTCACGATATGCATAAGTCAAATTTTATCATGAATAATCTAAGAACAGCAACGAAGCCCTTACCTCCTATTGACCCTAGTTCAACCACCTTAGTATCAATTTCAGCTACAATAGATTTTAGAGCAAACTTTCCTTTTTCCCATTTCTGCCTTTCTTTCTGCAATTTTTTGAACTCAACAGCTTCAGCTTTCAAAGCAGCTTTTTGCAATTTCTCTTGCTGCATGTTAGGTTTTGATGAGTTATTTATGCAAGAGAAGTATAAAAAAGGTAACAATAATTTGTAATAAAAAAGGTACTAGCCTCTTTCTTTAGCTTCTTTTCTTCCAACATACGAGTCCGCTCCTCCTTCGTCATCTTTTTTTTTACCGTTGCTCCATTTGTGCTACTTTTCTTATCAGAATCAGCTTTCATTTCTCGATTCTGCTTTATTGTGTTCCCTATCTGCTCTAAGGTAAAATTTTCTTTGTCTGGATCATCATTTTCCTGATCCATTTCATCAAACTATATGTTTAATACAGCAGCCAACAATACCTAAAACCTAAGTTTCTCTCAAAGTTCTCCAAAATTTTATTAAACTTAGAGAATTCAAATAGATAAGCAAGTTAGGTCTGTGTGTAAGCAAGTGTATATGAGAGAGAGAGGAAGAGGGAGGGGAAGACGAGGACGGTGAAAACTTGCTAATAAGATGGAACAATAGCAAAATGGCTATGTTGCAAGCAACAATAAGAAAAATAAATTAAAAACAAAAGTTAAGTAAGAAGGAATTGAGGAAGCATCATGTAGGACCTGAAACTAAAAGTACCAACAAACTCAAAAATAACCAGATGTAAAACAAAATGCAGATGGTCCTTAAAGTCTTCAACCTTGCCAACCAAGTGCATGTTCAAACTTCTAAATCTTCCAATTGTCTATTATTCTCTTTCATCCTTGGAGTTCAAGAAGAGGAACACATAACTTCTTCAAGATTAAACTCCAAGCCTTACAATACTCCCTCTCAAATCCATCAATGGCTCAATTACACTGCTTGCTCCCATGACATTTATAATGCCAAACAAGGAGAAAAGCAACAATCATGCAACTGAGAAGAAAGAGAGAAATGAACTAAACAGATGACCAACAATTAACCATGCCACACACACAAGAAAAAAACAAAATGTTTTCATTGTCATTTCATTTTTATCAAAATATAGCATGAAAACGACCTACCTCACTCTTAGACCCTCCTACCCTCTACAACAAACTTTAAGTCAATGTTCCAAGTTTCTACCAGGCTCATAACATCACAACATTCACCGCTCCAAAAATCTGAACTAAAAGGGGAATACTCATAAGTGTTGCCGACTCAAAGTTCCAAGCAAATTTGCCTAAATGGGTCATAGGTTTTGATTTAAAGTCCAATTGATCAATTAAGAAAAGAAAATGAATTTAGATCACTATCATCCAATACAATAAGAACCAATAAATTTCCTAATGCTTAAGTTGGCATAACTGTCTAAGTGTATTTCTCGTGTGATCTTTTTTATGAAAATATATATTCAAATATATTAAGTTTTTGAAAATGTTATCAATATATTTGTTCAGCACTTCAAATACATGTTTGGCTATGCTTTGAAATTTGGAAACAACACGACAGCAACCCGTTTGGCTACTTCAGAAGGTGAGTAATGCATCATTTATGTAATCATACCTCAAGAAGTTGTGGATCACCATCATCCTCTTCATACAATGGCTGAGAAGAACTGTCCTCACAGATTTGGATTAGATTAGAACTCCCTGAAACATGATTCATTATCTTCCATTAATATACAAGAAAACAGATTCCAAACTACTGGATATGCTTCCTTTGGCAATTTTCAAAATTGTAGCAAGGTTTCAAGAACCAGACAACCACATATAGAACAATTCAACAGACAGCATCAACAAACCTAGATGAGATTCATAATCAAAAACTCTAGAACGCCATTCTAACTCTTCGGACTCATCAATGTAGGAGCACTTTGATCCATTCTCCTGATCATTGTCCCTTTTAGAACCAGTTTCAGAATCATTATCGGATTCCAAACATATCAATCTGCTTATTCCTGTTAGGTAAGGAAACAAAGGTAGAAAAATAAAAGTAAAAATTATGCAGAAGGATGGTAACCCATCAGAGTTTCTTTTCAACCAACAAAAAACTTTGAAAAAAAATTGAATGAAAGATGAATCACTCCGAAATGACTCCAGATAGAAAAGCAATTAAAAAAAATCAAAAAGAAACATAAAAGCATCACATGTTATTTTATCCAAAAACTGCTAATAGAATGAACCTCCTAAGTTTTAACTGCAATAAATATGTCAAAAAATTACACTTGTCATGATTTAGTAAAAGCTTTAATTTTATTTCGTTTTATCTTCGCTGCTTGCTTTTTGCTTCTACAAGAAAAAATGAAGTAAAAGAATGGCTCTGGATACAAAAGCATGTAACATTTTTGCATGATTAAAAGCTAAATATTTAACATTTCTTAACAACAAAATATACTAGTTTACTTTTATATAAAGCAAGCAAATATATGTTCAAATGCAGTTATATTTGAGCTATTTTACCCATTTTCATCATACACAGCTTTCATCGTTACCATTTGCTTTTGCATCAACATAAGACAAAATTACCAAAATTGAACCATCTCTATTTCAAATTAAAATGAAAACGAATAAATTCCAAACTGCAACCCTAAAATGAAGCCAAAATTCAACTAAAGAATGTGAGTATGTAAAAGAGAAAGGAATAAACCAGAGAGCTTGGCATCTCCAATTTGAGGATCCGAAGCCTCAATTGAAGGGTCAGCATTGGAGCACCTGACGACCGAAGGCTCTGACATCGGAGTCTCGGCCACAAAGGAAGGAGTGGAGCCGCAGGTGAAGGGGGGGCCAGTGACGGTTTTTGCGGGGTAGGGTCATCGTCGAGAATCAAAACCGGAGGTAAATGACTGTCCGGTACGGTTCTGGGCTTCTTGGAGATGGAAGGGCGGGGGGTCTTTGGGTCGTCTCCATCGGATAGGATGATTGGATCCGACATTGAAGCTACTGTGCGCTGCTAATTGGATTCTGAAAATCAAAAGATTTATCCTTTGGGAGTGTTTTGCTTTCGGCTTCGAATAAGCGCGGGATCAGTGAAGAGAACGTCGCGTTTGGTAACAAAGATTAAGGCTTCGTTTGGATGGGCGATTGACTGCGTTGCGGTGCGTTTAACTTACTTTTTGTCTCACGCTACAGTATCGTTACAATATCTAATCTCACCGCTACCGCTATTTTTACACTAACCGCAGCTAAACGCACCGCCCATCCAAACTCACCCTAAGTTATCTAACTTTAGTTAGCACTTAGGTTCCCGCGAAAAGCTCAGCCCAAGTTTCAACTGTAATCCAATCTTAATGTACCATATGTTGGCCCAGATATTTTTATTGGGTTGATTTCTTAGATATGTAGTGGTATATCTTTTGGTTTAAATATGCAGAAGGTGATTATCCTCTTTTAAATTTTAGTCCCTATAATTTAATTTTGAGTGATTTAGTCCCTTTTTTTATTTAAATTATTTTTTTCAGATGTGGATTTTATTAAAAAGATAAAATAATTTTTTTAACCTTCAACATTTATAGTTTTTTTTTATCAATTTGATCTTTACTCTTTAAAAGTATATAAAAATTAAATGTTTTAAAAAATATATGAAAAATATAACATTTTCTAAAAATTTCAATAAAAATGTATTACTTTTTTATTGAATGGTTAGTGGTGAGTATTCGATTAAATTGAGTGAAAATATTTTGAGTTAATTAAGTTGACGAATCATATTTTATCATCCTAACTCGATTTGAATTTTTTTCGAATTGAGTCGAGTGAAATGAAATTTGAGTCGAGTCGAATTGAATCGAGTGAAATTGTTTGAGTTAAATTGAAAAATTAAACATGCTAAATTAAAATTTTGTTACAGTATAACTAATTTCATGTTAAAGCACATAAATTTGAAACAATATATATTTGAAAAATGATTTAATATGATAAACTTGAATTATTAATTAACTTATTTAGATCCCAAAATTATAGTTTTAGAAAAATTTAAAATTTTAACTTTATTTGTATATTCTTTACAATTTTTTAAATTTTTATATTTTTTAAAATATAAATTTTAGAATTTTCATAAATATGTTGACTTGTAACAATTATTTTAAATTTTTTGGGTAATTTTTGTTGTAAGAGAGATCAAATTGCTTATTTTCAAAATTGATAGGGACCAAAAGGGTATTTACACAAATCTATTATTCGAATTATTTGAATTATAAAATTCAACTTAACTCGAACTTGAATTACTTATTCGGGTTGGCTCGAATAACTCAAATGGATTAACTCAAAATTTAAATTATTTTTCGATTTTTTTCGAATCGAATCGAGTTTTGCTCACGCATATAAATGATAATAATGTCTCACTAAACTTTAAGCTATTTTGTTCAGTCAATATTAAATCAAATTTAAACAATATTATTTTATTTTAAATAAAATTGATTGTATATTAAAAAGATTTCAATATAAATTTAACTATAAAATATTAATATAATTTTTTTAAAAAAAATAATGAAGCAACTCTAAATCCATTCAAACTATGATCATTTGAAGATAGGGAGGGAGATGAGGTTTAATGATACTGTACTTGTTCTTCCTTTTGGGGGCTTAATTTTGATTTTCTGCGAATTTTTGTACCGTGGTTTATTTTAGATTAGAACCAAGTTTTGTGTACATATATTATATATAAATTATAAGAATTATATGTATTAGAAATTTGATCATACGCTTATGCGATTATAAATCACCTATTTAGAATATAAAAGTATGTTTGAAAATAATATTTAATAAATAATGACATCACATATGTAATATATACAAAATTAAAATAAAAATTAGTTTTACTTGTAAGTAAAAAAAATTTGAAATAGGTAAATACATAATATTAAAAATATTAAATGCACTCCAATTATTTATCACGTATTGTCATTTTTTTATAGCACGTCAAAAAGTTATAAAGTTAGTGAAATTCAATATTAAAATTCTATTTTTTTTAAATTAAATATCGAGTTGACTTGTGACACCAATGCAATCAGTGACATTATTTATACCAGAAATTCTATCAAACGTGTACGCGGGTGAAAACCACATACTTAAAACATAGATGATTGTTTAAAAGTAACATACAATAAACAATTGAACGTATGGTTTAAAATTAATTGTTAAATTGATGAAGATAATAAATTGTGTATATATGAAAGCAAAATTGTATAAAATATTTTAAAAGTTTTGAATGAGTGATAAATTTAAGGTTTTAGTAATCCCATTGACACGGTTTCAAATCCTATTATATACATATTTTAATTAGTCTTTGTTAAAATTAAAATATTAAAATATCCTTAAATAATATAATTTTTTAATTACGAATGGATATTTTCATATTTTATTAATCGAGTTGGTGACCCAGTTAAAGGTAACACCAACTTAGTTAGGAGCTTAATAATAAATATAGATAGACAACTGATAAAGGTAATAAATTATGCATAATAAAATTAAAATATATATAAAAAAAATTGTTAAAATAAAGCTTTAGTTTAGTGGTAAATTAATTTTTTGCTAATATAATTGGTGTGGGCTTGAATCTCATTATGTGTATATTTTTATTGGTTATTTTTAAGTGAAAAGACTAAAATACCTAAAATAATATTACCTATTTTAATTATGAAAGAATTGAGGGTAAAATTAACTGAATCAAAAGTTTTATTAATAATATAGATAGTGCTGTGAAAATATTCCTCTTATTTTTAGTCCTAGACGTATTATTAATGAAACATTGAATCCAAACTTGCTATCTTATAGATTAGTTTAATTAAAATCATTTGAATCGATTTAGAATTTGTATCATTATTTACAAATTGTTTAATATTAATATTTTATAATTAAATTTATATAAAAATATTTTTCATATATAATTAATTTGATTTAAAATTAAAATAAGTCTGTTCAATTTTGAATTAATATAGATAAGATAAATAACTCAAAGTTTGAAGAGACATTATTACTATTTATGGAGTAAATAACAATTTTTTTAAAATATTTAGAATTTTTTATATTTTAATAATTTTTAAAAAATATATTTTTAAATTTTAAAGAGTTTTTAATTTTCACAATTTTTTATATTTTTATTGAAAATGTAAAAAACTTTTAATTTTTAAAACATTTTTTTTGTAATTGTTTATATACTTTTAAAGAGTAATGATTAAATTGATAAAAATTGTAAATATTAAAGGCTAAAAAAGTTATTTTACCTTTTTTAAACAACCACATCACCTAATAAAAAAATATAGGGACTTAATTTCACAAGATATAAGTATAGGAACTAAATTTTAAATTTCAGAAGAGTACAAGAACCTTAAACATATTTAAACCTATTTTTTGCTTCTATTTTTTTGGGTAAATTACATTTTTATCTGTAAATTATTAGCATGTTTTTGTTTTTGTCATCCAAGTATAAAAATTTTCAATTTTATCATGAAATTGATTTTTTGCCACTCCTTTATAAAATCAGTATCCAAATGAAAACATCACCTTTTTTATTTACACTTAATTTCCACTTAATAATCTTAATTTTATGTTTTATATTTTTTAACATGCATAAAATTAATTAATATTATAAAAGGAAAAATATAAAACCACGTTAACAAAAAGTAAAATGCAAAAGTTTGTATTAGATATTATAATGATTTTTTTATTTTGTTATATATAATTAACGTAAAGTTAATAGAGATAAATTAAATGCAATCTAGCAATTGAAGAGAGTTTCTAGCTATCGAGAATATTGATTTTTTGCATTTAATGCAATTTGTAAGGTCAAGTCTTGAGACCGATCTCAAGATTTAGAAGGGTGGTCTCAAGACTTGGTTAAAAAATAGACGCTAAAAAAGCTTGAGTCTCAAGGCTATGAAAGCAAGTCTTGAGACTTTGCTCCCCTGAAACAAATTTTGATTATTGACTTTGTTTGTCTCGAGATTTTTCTCTTCTAAAGAAAAATTTGGTTACTGACTTGTAAAGTCTCGAGACTTAGCTGAAAAATTGCATGAATAGGCTTAGAAACACTTTTGAAAGGATTTGAAAGTACTCAAAATCTTTTGATAATTTGTTCAAGGCATTTAAAAACTTGTAAATTTTGAACAGTTCAATGATCAAATTATAACTACTTTAGTTAAGTGGTCAAAACAAAAATTTACCTATAATTTAGTGAATAATGGTGTAATTTATCTAATAAATAATAATATTTAATTATTATTATGTATTTGCCACGTGGATGTTATTTAACACAATCCACTACAAAATATATATTAACAAGCACCAATTTTCTTATATATAATATATTATGAGTTTGTAAATCTATGCAATGGTATATAATAAAGGTTTATATATTTAGTTACCATAATCATTTAACTATCAATATAAATTTATCATTATTCAACATAATTAAAATTTTCTAAGCTGTTTGCTTCTTATATTTTGTTTTGCTTAGCGACGGTGTTAACCTCCAGGCTGGCTATTACCTGCCTTTTTTTTCTCCCATCAATCCTTTATTTCTTTCTTCTTCTCATTCACTACATATGTCTTCTCTCTTTTCAGTTTGCATATCTATTTTGTGGGTATCTTTGTTGTCTTTACAAGTTGTAATGGACAGATGATGGTGCCTGTTGTTTGCTAAAGCTCCATTGGCCACTAGTAGTTTTTCTTGGAAAGTTGGTGGCTCTTTGCCAACTTCTTAACTTGTTTCTGGTTTGAGAGTATTCCAGAATAATAAATGATTTCACGTGTCGATTTAGACCCGTGTTGTCTTAAGTTTTATATTTTTTTGTTTGTTTTTCCATTGTTTAATAAGCCTTTAGTTTTAGAAGTTTTTGTTTACTCTTGTAGAACGCTTTTTAGTCTTGCTTATGCATGTTCTTTTAGTTTTACAAGTGATGTTAAGGATGATTTTGTTATCGTCCTCTCTAGTTTGGTGAATGATCGGTTCTTTTGTCTATTTTTGCTCACCGCTTTGGACCATCCAGGACTGATTTTATTATCGTATTAAGTGCTTGCAATCATTTCAAATATGTCATGTTTAAGTTGTGACAAAACCAATTGTCAACGTGTCATAATGTTCTATTGATGTTGAGGCTAAAACCTTTGTTGAGTTGATGAAGCTTATCATTTATTATCTATGACGAGTGTTTGCTATTTTTTTCTCTCTTAAATTGTATGGTTCCATTCATGGAATGATTAATTAATTTACCTTTAAAAAAACCAATATAAATTTATAGAATAACGAATACATACCCTTAAAACAAGCTTATTAGATTTGTAAAACAAACAAAATTAAAACTTGTCATAATTTTCGGTGAACTTACATTTTCTTTTTGTTACTCACAAAATGATTATTTAATTTCTTTTATTATTAGTTTTTAAAATTGACATAATAATATTTTTAACCCTCAACACTTATATATTGTGTCAATTTAGTATTGATTCTAAAAAATTAATATTGATTCTAAAAAGTTGAACCCTCAACATTTACACATTATGCAATTTGATCCTTTTACAATTTTGCTTTTCTTTATGACACTTTCCAACATTGTCCATGCATTTGATTCAATAAAAAAATGAACAACAAGAAGAAATAAAATGACCTCAAATTTTGAGAAATAGCTAACTCAATTGATTGAAAAAAGATATTTGTTTCGTTAATTCAATCTAATTATAAGTCTAAAATTTAAATATATATATATATTTCCAAGCTTTGATTTACTTCATCAATGGTGATTAGTTCAAGCTAACAAAAAATTAATTAATTGTCATTGAGATGTATCAAGTTCTTAGGCATTTGATGTAACACCCCTAACCCCTCTCCGCAGTCGGATTAGGATCACGGGAATTATTAACACTTCAAACAATTAATCAATCATAATTACACATATATACTAGCCATTAACAATATAATATACAGGGGCATGTCACAAATAAATCAAATCATATCATACTAGAATATTATACAATCGAATAATGATTCATGCTATGTAATGATAAACTTGGTCTTTCATTGCCTACACTTTTATCACTATTTATACATTGATAAACTTAGTCTTCCACTGTTTACACTCTTATCACTATTTATCCCTTCTTGAATGTCAGAATTCAGATACATACAAGACTATTCCAATTATTAGCATCAGAGTATTGGTTCATACTCCGACTACAATTATCTTTTTAATTTATCTTCGATAATGTTAGTAGAATGCACCTAATATAGGTTTGCTAATCCATTCCAATTCAGAGCAAAAGTTACTCTTACAACCCATATTACGAGTCTATGGGACCCTAAAAGCAGTTTAAAAATAGGCAGTGACTAATTTAAAACAATTGTGGAAGTTTAGGAAATAATTACAAAAATTCTGATAAATGGGTCACACGGCCGTGTGTCTAAGCCGTGTGCCTCACACAGCTGAGACACACGCTCGTGTCTCAGGCCGTGTAACCTTCAAACTAGGGACACATGATCGTATCCCAGCCTGTGTCCTTACCCGTGTAACTCATTGACTTGGGTCACATGGCAGTGTCACATGTCCGTGTGCTAGGCAATGTAATTCTCGAAATGGCCCCACACGTCTGTGTATCAGGCCGTGTGCTAAATGACTTGCACCCTAAGCACTCAACAAACGACACACAGCTGTGTCACCAAGCCGTGTGTCTCACACGGCCAAGTCACACGCCCGTGTGGACCCAAAGTGTACCTTAAACAACAAGTTTACCATTTCCTACTTGCTTCGGCATTAAACAACTTAAAAACCAATCATTTAACCTATTCAAAATACGATCAAACATACTCAAAATATGCCAAAACAATCATCCTAGGTGCCTAACCAATATACCATCATTGGTACCACATTTTATATGTTCAAATACATCAACAACACATCAAACATTCAAGACCTCCATTTATATCACATTTACCATAATTGAACTAACTTTCAACTTCTAAAGTTACCAAATTTGAAGATAAACACCTACCAATCATTATTCTAAGCTACCAAACTTTAAACTATCACATACCAAAATATAACTAGGCTAACATACCAACATAGCCTCAACCACAAACCATATACATATTTAACCATCATTTCACTAGCAACTAAGATAACAACACCTTATAAACAATATCAACAAAAGACTTCCTAGGTACATGCCATTACAAAATGAAATATCACCACACTTGAGCTTAAGATTTGTGATTTGATGCTAGTCGGCAATAATTCAAACAGTACCTAGCCTACGCACGAAAAACAAAACCGTACCTTGAATAAAACTCAATGGATTCTATAATCCGAATAATATAAACTTAATATATGTATTTAAAATGCAAAATGCAATAAGCAAGCTATGTCCAAAAGTTTCAATTCAATAATATAATTTTTTGCTCATTCCTTTTTCACATCTACTAAGATTTCACATATTCAATTATATATATCAATGACATTTTATATAACATTTGAATATATCAACTCATGCAATGGCATGACTCATCTCTTTGATCACTACTTGAATTCATTTTAAGTTTCACATCTCATTTCATCATTTCATATTTCATTTCTCATTTCTCATTTCATATTCATTTCTCATCTTTGCCATTTCAATATTTTCTCATCTCATATTTATTTCCCATCTTTGCCATTTCAATAATAATCACATAAACTTATTATTTAATTTCCCCTATTAACACGACTCAGACTCAGACAAAAACCAACCAACAAACCAGTTTGGCACCCAGTGCCTCATTGGATAAATCTGAAGTAATAACTGTGTCCAGTGTTATATAAATTGACACCTAGTGTCTCATCGGTTAAACCAAAGCAAGTTGGCATCCAGTGCCTCATCGACTCGAGGTTGAAAAAAATCCCTAAACTCTTTCTATCCTATGGCATGTCATTTATATCCGACTCAGCCCGATACAATTAATAGTGTTTCATTTCATTTTTCAATGCAACCAATATCTCAATTTCATGAATGTATATCATCGCATATAAGCATATATTCAATTTGATAATAATCACATTTTTCTCAATACACATATATTCATAATTAATATATTTCATAATATACAAAATTAATCCATTTCATTATCAATTATGAATTTAATTCAATCCCAAAGTATCAAAGTACTCGCCTTAATGCTTACCATATGCAAACAACTAGATATGTAATAATCTACTATTTAATTCAGATTATAGAAATACAAATCGTGAATTTCGAGCTATTAGACGTCGATTTTATCCTTCCTTTTTTTATTCGAGGATTCCGGTATGACGTTAGCTATGGAATAAAACAATTAAATCACATTAATATTTTCACACTATATTTTGCTTATTCTTCAATTTAGTCCCTAAACCGAGACTAATTTTAACCTTCACAATTAACTTCATATTTTTATACTTTTATACTAATTTCACTCTAGACCACATTTAACTCCCTCTTTTCCAATTCAATCCCTTAATTTTGAATTATTCACAATTTAGTCCCTATTGTTCAAAATCAACAATTAATTCCACAATTTAATCCTTTTCTGTTTCTAACTTAAAAAATCTATCTATTTAATCCCTAATACTTAAACTATTTAACAATGTTAGCATCTAAAATCTTGAATAATACTAAAAATTACAATATGAATTAGGTAACCCTAAGTATCAAGATTCAAAAAATGTAAAAATTATAAAAAAAATAGACTAAATTTACACTAACCAATTTAAATTTGAATCTCAAACCCCCTTAGCCGTGCGTGACTCTTCTTCTTTTCTTCTTTCCTTTTTCTTTTTCCGTTTGCATGTAACAAAGAATCAAACATTCTCTTTCTTTTCTTTTGATATTATTTAACTATTTTTATTATTACTTAATATAAAACATACATTAGAGTTAACATATATAATATATATTCATGCATTTAACTTAGCCCATGATCGGCCCACCTATACACACATTAATTAAGTCACACAATTGCTACTTTAGCCCTTTTAATTTATTTCAATTAAAAATTTAATTTTTAACTTTAACGCGATTTAATTTTTGTACCTTAATAACTCCTAATTGCACAAAATTTACTAATCCAAAAATTTATTAGCTACTAAGCTAGCCTCATAAATATTTAATAAAAATATTTAGGAGTACGATTTACAGATACAAAGTCCCGGAAATACACTTTCCGACACTCTGACTATTGGGTCGTTACATTTAAAGTATAAGGAAAGCAATGTATTTAAGAACTATCTAGCTTAATAATAAATATATTTTAAAAAATTATTTTTGTTTTTATTTCTATGTAAATTATATTTTCATGTAAAAAATATGATAAAATTAAATAATATGTAGACATTGTAGTTAAATTATTAAAAAATATTAAAATGCCAAATATTAAAAGATAAAATTTTAGTATGAGAATGTTATAAGTTGCCATGTATAATAAAAAAGAAATTTATTGATAGTTATTTTATAATTTTTAATACAGCTGGTCCAAAGTAACTTAAGTCTAATTTAACAATACTTTTAAAAGATATTTTTGAAAAACACTTATCCATAACACTTTTCAAAATTAATTTTTTCAAAATCAATTTTCAAGAAAAAAACTAAACTAGCCCTAAACAAGCCCTTAACCCATCCATTAATAGCACATTGAAAGCCCAATTAGTGCAGAGCAAAATTTGGGGGAATAATTGATGCACAGGGTTTAGGGTTTTCTGTTTTACAGCCAGAGATCGAAATACTCACTCCAACATCAAGCTTTTGCTGATTTGCAAATAAAAAAATGAGAGGATTACAGCTGCCCTTGAGCCAAACGCAAAGAATAAGACTTCAAAGAGCATTGGAAAAGCTTCAGTCTCTTTCTTGTAAAGCGAATTCCGACGCTTCCGTTACCGTCGCCGATACCATTCCCGTCAACTATGAAGACGCTTTTCTCAAGTATCCCCATCCCCCAAAATTACTCAGTTAAGCTATATCTTTACCTGAATTTGTATATAAATTGATTAACTCTTTTTTCTTTTTGAAATTGTTTAAGAGGGCATGGGACAACGGACCTAAATGGCGATTTGGTGGCAACTGTGTGTGGCGTGGTGGAGCGCATCAACAAACTGGTCTATGTACGCGCCTTACGTGCTAGGTATTCTTGAAAATTTTACTGTTCAGTTCAAATGCCTTTTTTTTGTGGTAATTTGATTGATTTCAAATGTTAAATCATTTAGGTACAAGCCAGAGGTTGGGGATATCGTAGTGGGACGTGTAGTTGAGGTAATGTCTAAAAATGCGAGAAAAATACTTTCACCATTTCTAGATTGCAGGAAGTTTCTTTATATGTATTTTATGGAAACAAACTTAATTGATTCTGCATTTTTATACAGTTTTTGTAGCTTTCTTTTGGATTTTTTAGGTTTCTCAAAAGCGATGGAGATTGGAGATAAATTTCAGCCTAG
Organism: Gossypium hirsutum; assembly: GCF_007990345.1. NCBI lineage: Eukaryota > Viridiplantae > Streptophyta > Magnoliopsida > Malvales > Malvaceae > Gossypium > Gossypium hirsutum. The sequence continues at coordinate 13,872,069 of NC_053433.1, forward strand.
ACGCCATTTTAATGCTTTCCTCCATGAACATGCCTGATGGTATTCAGGTAACTAGTATATCAATTGTAACTTGTACTACCCTTTGACACAGAACCAAGAGTTTGATGGATCTCTTAAAATATTCGGTAGAAAGCATTGAGAATATTTGCTGAAATTGTATCAAGGTAGGATGCTGTATTAAGAGTTCAGCAGTCCTATATCCTAGATTAGTATAACTGTTTTATTTGGCCTTCCATTGTTTTTTATATTGCTTCATAGTGTTCTTAGAATTTGATCTTAATAATAGTTTTTAGTTTCTGATCGTTTGTTTATTTTAGTTTGTTCAAATTAGTTTAAAGATTAATAATATGTTCTCTGCATTAGTTATTGTTGGATAATTTAAATTAACTGGATAAATGAAAACCACACTCTTGATTTAACTTGATTCCCTACTTGTTATGTTCTTTTTTTTTTAAAAAAATAGTTGCAAATGACCCTAGGAGTTTCCCTTGACCTTTCATAAATTTCTGGCCCGATCATCTTGCAGTGGGAAGCTACATGGGCAGAATTCACAATAATCCCTAGTGCAAAAATCTCATACTTGACAATGGAAGCAGAAGGAGCTTTTCCCCTTTTCTAGTGAAAAAAGAGACCTTTTTCTTCTAGAGGGAAGAGGTTTCTTTCACTTGTTGCTCTTCTGTCTCTACTCTTTAATTATCTGATAGTTAGAGTGTCGGTTTGTATTTATTTATCTTAGTAAGGATTGGAGTTCTTTTATTGTCTCTTTAGATAATAATTGTGATTAGCTGAAGTTAAATTGCCAAGAGAAAAGAAAGTCTATATTTTTAAGTGACATGCTAGAAGATTGACTCTGATGGATGGCTTATCCCACTGAGTCCAACAGTTCTAATTAACCATATGTCCAGTTTGGGGGGGGGGGAATGCTTATACTGGCTGCTTATTCGATGTGATGTGTTGACTAACCATAATTGTCTTATTAGATTTTGCTCTGTTGCTTACAAATTTTCTTGTTTTAAATTTCACTATTGATTGTTAGAGGCGGCGTACTGCTTTGGATGAACTCAACATGCGTGGTATTTTTGAAGAGAACGATGTTGTCTGTGTAAGTGTAGTGGCAAACTTTTGTTTATTGTTTTATATAGTTCCCATGTAAACATGCTACGTGACAACAAATGCAATAAAAATGATAAACATCAATGTTATATAACATTCTTTTTCTTTTCTCAGGCGGAGGTTCGTAATTTCCAGCATGATGGCAGCTTGCAACTCCAAGCAAGAAGTCAAAAGTATGGGAAGGTATCTAATTAGAAGGCTTTTGTTTATTCCTCGTGCTTTTTTCTTGCTTGGTTTCTGTGTGTTTATCTCTTTATTAAGCAATATGTGACAAAAGAACAAAAGTATAAGCTTTTTTATGCAACAGGTCTTGAAAACAATTATGAATCAGAATCAAATGGAGAGAATAAAGCATTAGCTGTTGTCTGTTTGTTTGTTTTCTTTCCCGGTTTATGTTTAGAGAAAGTTGGAACTTTCTGAATTTATAGTGCTGCAAGCCAAATCTTAATGTTGCAACTTGCAATGTTGCTAGTTACTTTAACTTAGTTATGAAATTGGGCGGTAAACTTGGATATCACCCAAAAAAGAAGGGAAATAGGGTGCTCAACAAGTCCCCAAATCAATTTACTCCATGAAGCATTTCTGTGAATCAAAACCAGGAGAGAAGTATTTAGGTTATTAGCAACTTTATTTATTTTTTCTTTTTCTTTGCGACATGAAGACATAATCCAATTGTGTTTCTGTGAATCCTTTGTACTGATGCATCCTATGCATTTTGTAAGCCTTGCCATAAAGTTTTGTTGCTTCAATTAGATTTTTTTCATACAATACTCTATTTGCTTGCATTGTCTTTTTTGATTATGCTTTTGCTGATGGAGTTGACATGTACACAGCTTGAAAAGGGTCAATTGCTCATAGTTGATCCTTACCTAGTGAAGAAAAGCAAACAGCATTTCCATCACCTTGAACAGTTTGGAATTGACCTGGTACTTGGACGTAATGGATTCATATGGGTTGGTGAACATGTTGAAGCCAGAGACAGTATGGTAGTGGATCAAGCTAATAGTTCTGAACAATCCATGGTTCCTGAAGAAAAAAACAAAACTCATACCCCTCTAGAGATGAGGCAGAACATATGCAGAATTGCGAATGCCGTACGTGTGCTGTCAACTTTAGGTTTCAGTATCGATGCAGATTTGATCTTGGAGACAGTTGAGTTGAGCAGCACAGTGAAAATTGACATACATGACATGCTAGGCTCAGAGTTTCATGTTTTGGTTGCGGAAAGGGAAGCTGAGCGGAGAAGCTTGGTGGGAAAGCGGAAAAGATGATGTGATATTCAGCTGTCAGCAGTTATCTTTCAAGGTAACATCGCTAATTTGCTACAATGCGAGGAAAATGGTGAACCTAGTGCAAAATTGTTCCCGTTCATAACCATTATAATTTATTTTATAGAATTTTAATGGTTCCGGCAGAGATGGAAGAAACGCCATGGAATTTAGAGGTTTATATATGCAAGGAAAAACTACATTAAAATGTAGAGCTGAGACTGTTAATAGCATCTAGAATGAAGGTTCCAGTAGGCTGGGAAAGAAGAAACAAATATGAGCTTTACATTTTTAAATTATGAAAGAATTAGTGAATGTCCATGATGAATCCGAGGAACACAAGGCAAGACAATTTCTTTGTAATGGTAATTGAATAATGAGATTTAGGATGTAAATTAAACACTTGCCTTCATAATCTATCTATTTGAGTGTAGCTCGAAAAAGTTCAAAATCACTTCAGTCATTATTGATTCGAATCGAACAGCTTGAATGAGCCAAGTTTGCGCTATCTTTACTACCTAACTGGTAGTCTGCTGCTATACCTATCATTGCTATTCCTGATGCTGCTCATTTTACAGTTTTACTTGAACAAGTAACTCCTTCCTTATAGAATAAGAAAGTGAAACCATCAAAAAGGAGATAGTATTCCTGGGTTATCTAAGTATTCTTGGGTTATCTAAGTTCAAGTAATTTTTGAATTATTAAGATACAATTATCGTCCATTAATTGTCACGATTAAATAATATATAAGTTAAAATTTATCAATTATTAGGCATAAAGGGTTTTAAGTCTTACAAAAATGGAAAGGCCGAGTACTATGATGTAGATTTGTACAAGATACCAATGGATCGCATGGTACAAGTTGAAAGGCTAAATCCCGAGTGCACTTTGGAGTTAAGAAAACTCTTCACCTTTAGAAGTGTTTTTTTTCTATTTGAAGGGAAGGAACCCAAATGGTTGGCGGGCATCAAACCTTTATTTTGGCATGAGTTCCAAGATGGTTCAATCCGTTGAATAAGCGTGACTATTTGGGGTCAATAATAAGTTAGATTAGGCTTTAACTGGGAAATGGAGGGAGCCCACTGATTTCTTCTATACTGTCTACAATATTTCTTCTTGCCACTGGATTTCCTCAACTTTGAGATTGATGGGTGAGTCATCGGGTAGAGACTTAATTGAGAATGTTGCTGACCCCACTGTTCATACATTAGGTCTTATTTCTCTCTTGCCCTCATCACCTTTATTTTAGCCTAAAGTCATGGATGTAGAGGCATTGTTTAAGAGTGCACAATAGGTCATGAATGCGATTGATTCTAGAGCACGAGCTTGCAGTCGTAGTCACAAGAGGTTGAGACTCGAAAGAGGGTTCTCTAGCACGGGATAACAGCGACAACAGGTCCTGCCACAGGCCTGACAAGCAACCAATCCTTCTAGATAGTGAATCCCTGCTCCTCCTCTAGTGAGCATGACAAGATTCCCAACATCGACCTCGACAACATGCCCTCTGTTCCTTCCTTTAGTTATTCTTGAACCTCCTATTGAGTCCGCCAATGCAAAAGACCTTCCCACATCCACTTTGGCTTCTCCTTTTGCGGACTCAAATTTAAACATTCCCCATACTTCCCCAATTGGTGCCCTATACTATACTCCTCATTCGGGTGAGGTCCAAACCTTCTTCTCCTGGTGGAAACATATCGATGTAGGCGAATATTCTTTTTCTCCCTTTGTTGTTTTAAAAAGGTAGGATAATAAGCTATCTTTAGGAGTTAAAGGAGTTCTTTTATCCTTCTTCCCCTTCCTTTAGCATTTACAAACCCACTATTACCAAGTTGGCGGGTTTCTTTTCCATGTTGTCAGCAGAATACGGTCTCGCAAGTTGGGCCCTCCAAAAGGCTTGTGCTAAAACTGAGGCTAATTAGGCAGAATCTGAGAGGGCCCTTCTTTTTGGCGAGCACTTAACCAACTTTGCCAATCGTATGAAGCCTCTGTCCAACAAACTATCGAGCTTGCGAATTCTATCTCCGCTTGGAAGACCAAGTACCAGTCTTTGGAAACTCAAAAAAAGGAGTTGGAGGAAAGGGTTCGCCAGCTAGAGACCCTCGAAGAGCAGTAGAAATAACAATGATAATGCCTTATATCAACAACCAAGGTAAAATAAATATGTAATTACAATCATTTCATGATTAGTTATTGGGCATACTCTAACAAAGCCATGCTTAACAACGTTTCTAATAGTGAATCCATAGTTGATAGCCATGCTTACCTTCAGGAAAGGGAACTCGAAAGCAACCTTTTTGCAACTGAAAGAAAAATTCCATTGCAAGAATGTGGTTTCAAATCTATAAATACATTGAAGAGCGAAACACATGAGTTAATCTAATATCATCGATGTTAGAAGTTCTCTACAACTTTGACCAAGTCGGTGTACCTTTCGATAGTACTAGAATTCTACTCTGCATTGAAAGAGGTGGATACAAGTAGACCAATGGAGGTACTATGAATGAGGTTCTCCTCTTGAGGAAAAGAGATAACTATCTTGCCAGCCGAGATAGTGATGTATTATGACGTTCCACTATATATCTGTAATTCTGTTCAACAAACTAACCTTATATTTTTCATGAGAGAATATGAACGACATAATCAAACTCCTAATGGACAGGAAGAGTTAGTGGAAGTGCCACTTAGGCACAGACTATCCCATATCGTTTTGTCAAACGAAGTTAACTCCGAAGGCATGGATGTGGTTGAAATTCATTAGTATTTGAATCTACCCAACGATGGACATATCCAATATCGATACATTCCAAGCAACCTTGTTGTATGCAATTCTAACAAAGGAACTTATTTGTGTGGGAACATGGATATATCAGAGCATGCTACAATTTGTGTGAAAAAATGATGTAGAATTATTGTTCCCACACTTAGTAAGATCTATATGCTGACAAGCAAAGGTGCTGTTGGGACAGATAGGTCGTGTCCTTCAACTAAGCAAGTTTCCAATCTTGGAACTGAGTGTGGAATACTTTATAGGAAATCGAAAACGTAAGAAGGCGATAAAAACCAAACCACATCAAGGAAACAATCTATTACCCCGATTCAAAATGGATTGTGCGATGATGCAAAAAGTTGGACCAATCTTTGAAGACTATGCAAGAAAAAGTGGGCTAAAGCTGTCATTATTCCCAAATCGAGCAATGTGAAGAGAGAGAGGGAATTGGAGAAAGAGAAAGATCGTGAAGAAAATCTAGAGAAAGAACCGGAAGAAGAGTCAAAAGGAAAACAATGCAAAGCGGATGAAGCGTCGAATCTTGGCTCTGACTAATTTTAAACAATTTCATTTTAGTTTCTATTTGAATTTGGACTTAATATTTTTATTTGTAATGTTTTAAATTTAGTCTTTTAAGTATTTTAGACTTTAATATTATATACATATATAGTGTGTTTAGTTTTTCCTAGTAGGAACTCCTGACAACACAACAATATAGAGTCAAAATCGAGAAGAGGAGTAGTCCCACCAATTGTATTGCACAAATCAAGAAAATTTGGTAATCTCTTTCCCCTATATCTTTTATTGCACATTAAGGACAATGTGCCGCTGTAACATCCCTAAATTGGGCCTTGTCAGAACATTAGTTTCGAGACCACAAATTCGATATCAAAATGTTTATTTTATGATTATTATGGGGCCTAGAATATGAAAGTAAGCATATGTTAAAGTTTCATGAAGAAATTCTTAGTGTAAGGTGTCTAATTGGAAATTAGGGACCAAATCGAATAAATTGCAAAACTTAGATTCTAGAAGAAATTTTGCATGAAATTATTTTAGATTATTAATTAGAAGGTCTTAAATAGTAATTTTCTCAATTGCTAAGTTTTTGGACAAAAATGGGCATGCATGGAAAATTTTAGAAGTTTAGTAAAGAAGGACATTTTGGTCATTTGGTAATAAAATCATTAAAAAGGGAAAATGAAGGCAAAAATTAGCCATTCTTTTCCCACTTGCTGCCAAAATTTCAAGGACACCATAGCTAGGGTTTCTTCACTTTCCAAGCTTAATAGTAAGTGACTCTTAGTCCCGTTTTTAATGTTCTTTGTATTTTTGAGATCCTTGTAACATGTTCTCTCCATTTCTACCCATATTTTAAGCTAGGGTTCATGTATGCAAAATGAACCATTTGTGTGACATGTTTGTTCTTTGATGATTTATGAGGGAATATGAAAGTTAGATGTGTGTTAAACATATTTTCCTAAGTGATTTTCATGAAAAACCCCTGAAAGGACCTTTTTGCAAAAGGAACAAAATATGTGGTAGAAATGTGGAACAAGGGAAAATGTGGACTAGTATGAGTTTATAATACATTTGGCTAGGCTTGGGTAACCAAGTAATTTCATGCATTTCATTTTACGAGCCCAGGGACTAAGTTGTAAAATTTTAGAATGTTAGGGGCAAAATGGTCAATTTGTTCGAGGGTGAATTTTAGGTCGAAATAAATAGCATGAGGTATTAATAATTCATTTTTACTGATATAGACCCTGAGGAACTGATTTCGGAGATCGATCGTGGAAAACGAAAGGTTTCGGAATAACTGAAATACGAAACCTAAGCATTTACCAAGTAAGTTTGTGCAACTCGAATGTAAACTATTTTTAAAATACATTTAAGATGTATGTACATAGTTGAATTAAATAGTAATAATTATTGTATAATAATAATTATTGTATAATAACTCATGAATTATTAATGTTATGACGAAATCTCCCGGTTGAATAAAAATGAATGTCTGATGGATTACTCGAAAACAAAATAATGGTATAAAGGATTTAGCCTGGACAAGAAATCCTATAGTGATTTAGCATCCCGAAAAATATATGTGCTTTGACGGATTTAGCCCGTACGGGTAATCTGAATAGAATCTAAATTTATTCTGGACTGGTAATTCAGACTTGAACTCGTAGGAGTATATGTTATTGTAGGGGATTTAGCCTGGACTGGTAATCCCGGCATTACTCTGTGAGTTACGTTGTGGGGGATTTAGCCTGGACTGGTAATCTCGCCATAAAAGTGAGGTTCACGGGAGTGCGTATTTAAAGGATCACTTGCATGATTTGATGGTAAACTAGATATCCATCGAGATTCTAAGAAATTCGACGGGATTAAAATGTTAAATTGGAATAGACATGTTTGAATTGATGAGCTCATCTATGAAGGATGTTACATTGTACTGGCATGAAACTAACTTGATGGTTGAGTACATGTGATAGGAAATTTTACTATAAGTGTTGGCTTGAATGTCTTTGTGATTGCATGCTAAATAACCGGTAAGTTTACTTTCCCGTTATCCAAACTTACTAAGCATGTTAATGCTTACCCCCTTTCCTTTCCCTGTTTTACAGAGCTCGTGGACTCGTGAAGATTGAAAGACGGTTGGAGTATTGTCAACAATATCAACTTGTTTTGCTTTGGTATATAGATACTTTATTTTGTTTCAATGGCATGTTTAGGTTCTGGTTATTTTGTGATATGTGTCATTGGTTGGCCTATGTAAAGGCTTAAAATATTTAACTTATTCTTTTTGCATATGGCCATAAGACATGACTCATTTTGATGTAGGTTGTGACCTATTAATCATGCTTGGTTGTGGATAAATGTTCTTGTGATGATTAAATGTGGCCAAATCACTTGGGATGGTTAGGTAATAATTGGCAATGAGTTATGACAATGAGCCAAGTCTAAATGTGTTTTTCGAATGAGACAAAAAATCCTAAATACAAAGAGGATAAATTAGCGTGTACATAATCGATGAGATGAGGTTAACATGCGATAGACCGTTATGGTAGTACTCTGACATATTTAGTCCATGTTAAACATCTTTAAGGTTTGGGAATATGAGTGGTTATAAAGGGTGACCATTGGCTTGGATTTGTAGCCTCCAAAAAGGTCCACACGGATAGATATACGGGCATTTGTCTAGGCCGTGTGTGACACACGGTCAGCCCCATAGGCATGTGGTAAGACCGTGTGTTCCCTGCACCTAATATTTTTTAGGTCAGAATGCATGGCAGTAAATCCACTAGTAGAGACACGGTAGTGTGTCTCAACCGTGTGGAAGACACGGCCTAGCACACGGGCGTGTGTTCTAGCCATGTGTCCCTAAATGCGTGATGACGTCATAAATAGAATGCTCGAGTTTTTGGGCACGGACGATAACACCGGCGTGTCTAAGTTGTGTGAAGTACACGGGCCAGGGACTCGGGCATGTGCTCAACTGTGTGAAAACCCCTATAGGTTCGAATTGAGAAATAAATTCAATTAATTATACAGGGTAAAATACACGGGCGTGTCCTAAAGCACACGGGCGTGTGCATTGGCTCCACACGTGCGTGTGAGGCTCAACCTAGGAAATTTTCCAAAAACTTTTTTAAGTTTTTGGTTTAGTCTTGGACCATTCTCAATGTATGTTTTAGGCCTCGTAGGTCCATAATAGAGACATTATGAATATAATTGATTGGTTTTAATTTGGACGAAATTTTTATAGCCCAAAATTTTTCAGAAGTGTCATGTTCGTGCATAGTAATGCCTTGTACCCTGTCCCAGTCTTGAGTACGGGTAAGGGGTTTTATATTTAGTGGTATCAGAGCTACAGTTTAGTCGTTTTTAGTACTAACGTAGCATATGTCGAGTATATCTGTACATGCCATTATACAAGTTATGATAGTGTGACATCTCCTAACCATTCTTAATTGTATTTGAATATAGTGAATATCTTCCAATCAAGCTTAAGATGAGTCTGAGGGAGCCGAGCCATGCTCTAGCTTCTGTTCAACAAGCTACTGCTAGTAGTAGTAGAAGGCATGTGTCTGAAGGCCGAGAAGACGTAAGAGCTGCCTTCTTTGAGATGATGGATGAATGGTTTGGGATTATTCAAAAAATCGCCCCAATATACCACGATCTCTTCCACCTTTTGCTCGACCTGAAGAAGAAGTCCACAAGGTGTGGTACCCGTGAGAATTGGTAAGGCCCCTATGGACAAACTTAGGAAATATGGAGCCGAAGAGTTTAGGGCCACAATTGATAACGACCCGGAATGTGTCAAATTTTGGCTTGAGAATACCATGAGAGTTCTCGACGAACTATCATGTACTCTTGAGGAAAGTTTGAAATGTGTGGTGTCGCTATTGAAGGGCACTGCATACCATTGGTGGAAGACCGTATCCTCAGTAGCACCGAGACAGAGTATTACATAGGAATTCTTCTAAGCGGAATATAGAAAGTAGTATATCAGCCAAAGGTTCTTGGACCAGAAGCGGAAGGAGTTCCTGGAACTCAAACAAGGAACCAGAACCGTGTTAGAATACGAAAGAGAGTTTGTGAAACTAAGTTTGTGAAACTAAGTCAGTATGCAAGTGAATGGGTCCAATCGGAGGCGGAAATGTGTAAGCGCTTCGAAGAGGGTTAGAATGAAGAAATCAAACTATTAATCAGAATTCTTGAAATAAGGAAGTTGGCTACGTTAGCTGATCGAGCCAAGAAGGCTGAGGAACTGAATAATGAAAGAAAATGAGCAAAGAGAGAAGCTAGAGCTTCAAGTAAGAGATCTAGCGGTAGAACGCAGTCCTTTCCTATGAAGAAATCGAAGAGTCAACAAAAACACTCCACTGCATCGGTGGGATATTTGGGCAAAACAAGAAGCTCTAAATGACACAACCCAAAGTCTTCTTCCCCTAAAGTAACTAGTGTGGGGAGTGTAGATGATCAAAAGTTGAGATGTAAGAGCTGTAACAAGTTTCATTTCGGGGAATGTCGAATGAAGAGTGGGGCATATTTTAGATGTGGTTCCCTTGACCACTTCCTTAAAGACTACCCAGAACGAGTAAATAAAGAGGTGGATTTAGCCCCAAAGTCTAATGCTCCTATTTCTCGAGGTAGACCTCCGAGACATCTTGGAAGTGCAAGTGGCAGTCAAACTATTGCCAAGGATGGTACTACAAAATCAGAGGCTCGAGCCTCGACAAGAACTTATGCAATACGCGATTGAGAGGAAGTCTCTGCTCTCGATGTCATCATGGGTACATTTTTTATTTATAATACTCGTGTCATTGCCTTAATTGACCCAGGGTCAACCCATTCATACATTTGCATGAAATTGGTGTCTAGTATGGATATGTCTGTGGAACCTACAGAATTTTTGATTAAGGTGCCAAACCCTCTAGGCAAGTCAGTCCTAGTTGATAAAGTCAGTAAGAATTGTCCCTTGACGATTCAAGGTTATTGTTTTCCGGCTAACCTTATACTATTGCCGTTCGATGAGTTTGATGTAATGCTTGGCATGGGTTGGTTAGTTGTGCATGATGTGATTGTAAATTGTGGTAGCAAGTATATTGAATTGAAATGCTCAGATGGTGAGATTCTCCGGATTGATTGAAGCGAGTTAGATACTCTGTCGGTTGTGATTACCTTAATGATAGCTCAAAGGTATATAAGAAAATGATATGAAGCCTACCTTGCTTTTGTGTTGAATACTAAAGAATCTGAGTTGAAATTGGAATCGGTAATGATAGTATGCGAGTATCCGGATGTGTTTCCAAAAGAGCTACCTGGATTACCTCCGGTAGAGGAGTAGAGTTTAGTATTGTACTGGTGCCTGGGACAGCTCCTATTTCTATTGCTCCCTATAGAATGGCACCAACCAAGTTGAAAGAATTAAAAGCACAATTGCAAGAACTGATGGATAAAGGTTTTACAAGACCGAGTTTCTCGCCTTGGGGTGCTCCGGTATTATTTGTAAAGAAGAAAAATGGTTCAATGAGGCTATGTATAGACTACCGGTAATAGGGGTGAGCAAAATTCGATTCGACTCAAAAAAAATAAAAAAAATTGAATTTCGAGTTAAACGAATAGAGTTATTCTAGTCAACTTAAATTTTTCGAATTTCGAGTTCGAATCGAGTTGAGTTTTCGAATTCGAATAACTCGAATAATTCGAATAATTCGAATAATTCGAATATCAAACTATAATATTTTACATTTTTACCCCAAACTCCCAAACCTTTTTACTTTTTCCTTAAAACTTTTACTCCTTCTCACTTTCCCCCCAAAACTTTTACTTCCCTTCCATCCCAATCCTTCAATCTACCCAAAATCTATTTCCTACCAAAATTTTACTCTCCCATTTACTTTTTCTCAAAATTTTACTCTCAAAAACCCTCAAAACTTTTTATTTCCCCCAATAATTTTTACTCCTTCCTACTTTCCCCTTAAAATTTTTACTTCCTTCCAATCTCACCTCCCATCTACCCCAAATCCACCCCCCAAAATTTTTTTAATATTTTCCCTCCAAAATTTTACTCCCCCTATTTACTTTCCCTCAAACTTTTATTTCCCAAAACTTTTTATTTTCTCCTTAAATTTTTACTTCTCACCCTTTACTCTCAAATAAAAAACAATATTATCCAAAAAAAATCACTAAACATAAATAGTAAAAATTTTATTTATATCTACTATTTATATTATTAATTAAATTTCACATTTTATATTATTTATATTATTAAATTGTTTAGTCATATTGAATATTTATATTAAAATTAAATTATTAATTATGCCATTAAATATTCATGTTAAAATTTTATATTGGTATCAATTTCGCATTTTATCTTTAAAATAACTTTTATTAAAAAATCACATTTTTACATTTAATATATTTTTTAATTCTAAAATACATAGTGACAAGAATCTGAAGATAATTGAAACAATTAAGTAAGCAAAAAAGCTAACCCGTATATAAAAGATTAATAAATAAATTATGAGGTGATGAAAGTTAATAAAAATTTTGATTAAGGTGGACAAATTTTATTACGATGGGTGACAATGGTTACAAGGACTCAAAATTATTTTTAAAATTTAACTCGAACAAATATATTCGATTCGATTCGATTCAAATTCCATCTCACTCGACTCGATTCGAGAAAATTTCAAATCAAATTAGGATGATAAAATATGATCGTCAACTCGATTAACTTGAAAATTTTTCATTCGATTCGATAGAACGCTCACCCATAACCGGCAATTCAACAAGGTAACTATCAAGAACAAGTATCCGTTGCCGAGGATTGATGATCTGTTTGATCAATTGAGGGGAGCCACTGTATTTTCTAAGATAGACCTGAGATCTAGCTACTACCAGTTGCGAGTTAAAGAGTTTTTGGTCTAATGAACGCCCCAGCTGCGTTTATGGATTTAATGAATTGTGTTTTTCGACAATACTTAGACAAGTTTGTCGTTGTGTTTATTGATGATATCCTGATTTATTCCAAGGGCATGACTGAGCATGCGGAACATTAGAGAACTGTTTTATAGATCTTACGGGATAATAAATTACATGCTAAATTTAGTAAGAGTGAGTTTTGGCTCCGAGAGGTTGGATTCCTCGGTCACATTGTGTCGGGTGATGGCACCCGAGTTGACCCAAATAAGATATCTGCTATTGTTGAGTGGAAGCTGCTAAAGAATGTAATTGAGGTTAGAAGCTTTTTGGGCTTAGTCGGTTACTATAGATGATTTGTGAAAGGATTTTCGATGATTGCAACTTCTTTGATGAGGTTACTGCAAAAAGATGTTAAGTTTGAATGGTCAAAAAAATGTCAGCAGAGTTTCGATAAATTGAAGACATTACTGACGGAAGCTCTAGTTTTGGTACAACTTGAACCGAGAAAAAAATTTGAGATTTACAGTGTTGCGTCATTAAATGGACTGGGTTGTGTACTAATGCAAGAGGGTAAAGTGATAACTTATGCTTCGAGGCAACTGAAATTGCACGAGAAAAATTATCTGACTCATAACTTGGAGCTAGCTACTATTGTATTTGCCTTAAAAATTTGGAGACGCCATTTGTATGGTGAAACTTGCCGTGTATTCACCGATCACAAGAGTCTGAAGTACTTGATGACTCAAAAGGGATTGAATCTGAGACAACGAAGGTGGCTAGAGTTGATTAAAGATTATAAGCTTGTGATCAATTACCATCCTGGTGAGGCAAATGTAGTCGCCGACGCGTTGAGCAGAAAGTCCTTGTTTGCTCTGAGGGTTATGAACACGTTTTTGATGTTATTCGATGATGATTCGGTTTTAGCAGTGTTAAGAGCCAGACTGACATTTCTCAAAGAGGTTTGCGCAACTCAGATCAATGATAGTGACTTGCAAGTCAAAAGAGCACAATGTGAAACGAGAATTGAATCAGATTTTCGGGTTGATTCTAATGGATGTCTAATGTTTCGAGATAGGGTCTATGTACTCAAAGATAACGAGCTTATTCGAAAGATTTTGCAAGAGGCACATGATAGTCGTTTGTCAATTCACCCTGGAAGTACCAAGATGTACAATGATTTAAAGACCATGTGCTAATAGAATGGTATGAAAAGAGATATCTCTGAATTTGTGTCGAAATGCTTGATATGTCAGCAGGTCAAGGCTGAACACCAAGTGCCTTCAGGTTTATTACAACTTGTAATCGTTCCCAAATGGAAATAGGACAAGATCACCATAGACTTCGTGACTAGACTACCGTTAACCCCGAAAAAGAAAGATGCTGATTGGGTTGTAGTGGATAGGCTAACGAAGTCAGCTCACTTTATTCCTGTACGGACAGATTACTCTCTTGATAGATTGACCGATTTATACATATCCAAGATTGTGAGATTACATGAGGTACTGTTGTCGATCATATCAAATAGAGACTCGAGATTTACTTCGAGATTTTGGAAGAAACTACAAGAAGCCTTGGGTACAAAGTTGAGTTTTAGTACAACATTCCACCCACAGATCGATGGTCAGTCTGAAAGGACGATTCAAACCCTTGAAGATATGTTACGGTACTGTGTCCTTGAATTTCAGGGTAGTTGGGAAAAATATTTACCATTGGTGGAGTTCGCCTACAATAACAATTTCTAGACGAGTTTAAAGATGGCACGTTATGAGGCGTTATATGGCCAAAAGTGTCGGACTCCATTGTATTGGATGGAACTCAAGGAACACCAGATTCACGGGATTGATTTAATCAAGGAAGCTGAAGAAAAGGTTAAAGTGATCCGCAATTGTTTGAAAGCGGCATCGGATAGACAAAAGTCATATGCCGATTTAAAAAGGAAAGAGATTGAGTTTCAAGTCAGAGATAAAGTATTCTTGAAAGTGTCTCCCCAGAAGGTTTTGAGATTTGGCCGGGAAGGCAAATTGAGCTCGTGGTTTATTGGGCCATACGAGATTACTGAACGAGTAGGGCCTTTAGCCTACCGCTTAGCACTACCAACCGAATTAGAAAAGATTCACGATGTATTCCATGTGTCCATGTTACGGAGATATAGGTCAGACCCCTCACATGTGATTTCATAGACGAAAGTTGAGATTAGACCGGATATGACCTATGGTGAAGAATCGGTCAAAATTTTGGCTCGAGAAGTCAAATAATTAAGGAACAAGAATATAGCCTTGGTAAAAGTTCTATGGCATAGATACGCAGTGGAAGAAGCCACATGGGAACCTAAAGAAACCATAAGAAGTCAATATCCGAACCTGTTTACTGGTAAGACGTTCGAGGATGAAAGTCCCTGAGGGGGAGAAATGTAACATCCCCAAATTGGGCCTAGTTAGAACAGTGGTTTCGGAACCACAAATCCGATGTCAAAATATTTATTTTATGATTATTATGGGGCCCAGAATATAAAAGTAAGCATATGTTAAAGTTTCATGAAGATATTCTTAGTGTAATGTGTCCAATTGGAAATTAGGGATCAAATCGAATAAATTGCAAAACTCGAATTTTAGAAGAAAATTGCATGAAATTGTATTAGATTATTAATTATAAGGTCTTAAAGAGTAATTTGACCAATTTCTAAGTTTTTGGACAAAAATGGGCATGCATGGAAAATTTTAGAAGTTTAGTAAGAAAGGGTATTTTGGTCATTTGGTAATAAAATCAATAAAAAGGGAAAATGAAGGAAAAAATCAGCCATTCTTCTCCCTCTTGCTGCCGAAGTTTCAAGGGACACCATAGCTAGGGTTTCTTCACTTTTCAAGCTCAATAGTAAGTGGCTCCGAGCCCCGTTTTTAATGTTATTTGTATTTTTGAGATCCTTGTAACATGTTCTCTCCATTTCTACCCATATTTTAAGCTAGGGTTCATGTATGCAAAATGAACCATGTGTGACATGTTTGTTCTTTGATGATTTACGGGGGAATATGAAAGTTAAATGTGTGTTAAACATATTTTCCTAAGTGAATTTCATGAAAAACCCCAAAAAGGACCTTTTTGCAAAAGGAACAAAATATGCGGTAGAAATGTGGAACAAGGAAAATAGTGGACTAATATGAGTTTATAATACATTTGGCTAGGCTTGGGTAACCAAAGAATTTCATGCATTTCATTTTAAGAGCCTAGGGACTAAGTTGTAAAATTTTGGAATGCTAGGGGCAAAATGGTCAATTTGTCCGGGGGTGAATTTTAGGTCTGAAATAAATAGCATGAGGTATTAATAATTCATTTTTACTGATATAGACGCTGAGGAACTTATTTCGGAGATCGATCGTGGAAAACGAAAGGTTTCGGAATAACTGAAATATAAAACCTAAGCAGTTACCAAGTAAGTTCGTGTAACTGGAATGTAAACTATTTTTAAAATACATTTAAGATGTATGTACATAGTTGAATTACAATAGTAATAATTATTGTATGATAACTCATGAATTATTAATGTTATGACGAAATGTCCCAGTTGAATAAAAAGTAATGTCTGATGGATTACTCAAAAATGAAATAATGGTATAAAGGATCTAGCCCGGACGGGAGATCCTATAGTGATCTAGCATCTCGAAAAATATGTGTGCTTTGACGGATTTACCCAGACGGGTAATCGGAATAGGATCTGAATTTAGCCTGGACTGGTAATTCAGACCTAAACTCGTAGGAGTATATGTCGTTGTAGGGGATTTAGCCTGGACTGGTAATCCTGACATTACTTTGTGAGTTACGTAGTGGGGGATTTAGCCTGGACTGGTAATCCCGCCATAAAAGTGAGGTTCACGGGAGTGCGTATTTAAAGGATCACTTGCATGATTTGATGGTAAAGGAGATATCCATTGAGATTCTAAGAAATCCAATTAGATTAAAATGTTAAATTGGAATAGACATGTTTGAATTGATGAGCTCATCTATGAAGGATGTTACATTGTACTGGCATGAAACTAACTTGATGGTTGAGTACATGTGATAGGAAATTTTACTATGAATGTTGGCCTGAATGTCTTTGTGATTGCATGCTAAATAACCGATAAGTTTACTTTCTCGTTATCCAGACTTACTAAGATGTTAATGCTTACCCTCTTTCCTTTCCTTGTTTTACAGAGCTCGTGGACTCGTGAAGATTGGAAGACTGTTGGAGTATTGTCAACACTATTAACTTGTTTTGCTTTGGTATATAGATACTTTATTTTGTTTCAATGGCATGTATAGGTTCTGATTATTTTATGATATGTGTCTTTGGTTGGCCTATGTAAAGGCTTAAAATATTTAACTTATTCTTTTTGCATATGGCCATAAGACATGGCTCATTTTGATATAGGTTGTGACCTACTAATCATGCTTGGTTGTGGATAAATGTTCTTGTGATGATTAAATGTGGCCAAATCACTTGGGATGGTTAGGTAATAATTGGCAATGAGTTATGACAATGATCCAAGTCTAAATGTGTTTTTGGAATGAGATGGAAATCTTAAATACAAAGAGGATAAATTAACGTGTACATAATCGATGAAATGAGGTTAACATGCAATAGACCATTGTGGTAGTACTCTGACATATTTAGTCCATGTTAAACATCTTTAAGGTTTGGGAATATGAGTGGTTATAAAGGGTGACCATTGGCTTGGATTTGTAGCCTCCAAAAAGGTCCACATGGATAGACACATACGGGTGTGTCTAGGCCGTATGTGACACACAGTCAGCCCCATGGACGTGTGGTAAGACCGTGTGTCCCCTGCACCTAAAATTTTTAGGTTAGAATGCATGGTAGTAAACACACAGGTAGAGACACGGCCGTGTGTCTTAACTGTGTGGAAGACACGGCCTAGCACACGGGCGTGTGTTCTGGCTGTGTGTCCCTAAATGTATGATGACGTCATAAAAAGAATGCTCGAGTTTTTGGGCACGGACGACAATACAGGTGTGTGCTCGGCCGTGTGAAAACCCCTGTAGGTTTGAATTGAGAAATAAATTCAATTAACTATACACGGGTAAAGGACACGGGCGTGTCCCAAAGCACACGGGTGTGTGCATTGCCTCCACACTGGCGTGTGAGGCTCAACCCAGGAAATTTTCCAAAAACTTTCTTAAGTTTTCGGTTTAGTCCCGGACCATTCTCAATGTATGTTTTTGGCCTCGTAGGTCCATAATAGAGACATTATGAATATGATTGATTGGTTTTAATTTGGACGAAATTTTTATAGCCCAAAATTTTCAGGAAGTGTCATGTTCGTGCACAATAATGCCCTGTACCTTGTCCCAGTATCGAGTACGGGTAAGGGGTGTTATAGCCGCATAAAGTGTAGAGGATGACTTAGGAAAATTTAAAAACAAAAATTCTCTTCAGTTTTTGTATCTTCTTGGCTTTTAGTAGTTTTTAGTCTTTAATTGCATGTTGTGCTTGAGCTTATAGACAAGTGATTGGTTTGGAGCATACGCCTAGATCGTTTGTTTAAATTATAGATTTAGCTTGAAATTAAATAATTTAAGTTGTTTATATTCAGACTAATTAGTTCAATTTATTAGATTGTAAATATGAAAAAGAGATTAAATATACCAATTGATAACTGTAGATACAAATAGGTAATTATATTTGTAGAAATATAGGATGTTTGAAGTACATAGAAAATACTTAGTAAAATCCATGGTTATTGAAATGATGTAGTATGACTAGTATAACCCTTATAAAAAGTGCCTAAGAAAGATCTCTATAATATTGGCACAATTAAAAAAAATCATAAGGGTCATTAAGGAAGTATTATTGTATTAGAGTTGAAAGCATGGATAAAAATAAATCGAGTAGGAAAAAAATATGCGAACTAACTATACAAAAATAAATACTATATTCATATATACATTTTCATGAAGAAATATATTTAATTTTCTTTAACTTGTTTACTTTGTAGTTTATTTAATTAGCCTGTTTAAATGTAAATAATTGTAAATTTTTTAAATTTCTAGCTAGGGTTATATATTTAGGCAAATTGTTTTAGTGTCGATGGTTTGATCCAATCTCGTGTATCAAGCTGGCTCAAGTATATTTTCTTCTTCTTGCATGTTTATTTCTTGTTTGTAGTTTTAGTTTCGGTTTTAGTTTAAGTTTTTGTTTTTGGGTAGTTTGCTTGAGGACAAACAAAAAAAATAAGTGTGGGTATTTGACCTGCGGTCAAATGTAGTAGTCAATTCGGGTCAATTTCGCACTTAAAGAGCTTGTTTTCTAAGAAATTTATGATTTTAATTTATGTTTTCAGTAATTAGGCCTTAGGATTGCAAGTCAATAAAAATAAATGTTTTTAACACATTTTGTAGGTGTTGTGACTTAATAGGCCGATACGGGCCTTAGGTTGTGCTAATTAGTTTAATTAAGTGTATAAGATGGAGATATAAAGACCCAATTGACATGTAAGCAAAGGCCGATTGATGCACAAGCTTCCCGGGATGTCAAAACCCAGAACAAAAGAGATAAGCTAGTATTTGGGTGTCGTGTTGCACTACGTAAGGGGTGTGTCGTAACACAAGGCCGATGTCCTACCCAAGTATTTCAGGATTATTTTTGTCTACACAATCAAACTTATATGAAGACCTAGGACGTGCCGAAGGCCTAATTTGGGCTGCCAACACATTTATAAATAAGACATTAGGGGTTGAATGTAACTAAGTCGTCCCAGACGCCTTCAAAAACCCTTGTAGTTTAGAAGTAGTTGCAGTTTATTTTCTTTTCAGATTTCATAACTTTCTTGTTTTTCTTCTTGAATTAGTTTTGGTTCAAGAGTTTGTTTATCTAATTAAAGTATTCAATTTATATTTTCCTTTGCTTTTGTTTTATTTCTTTATTCTAAAAGAGCGACTTGCTACTCTATTTCCCATTCGATATTCAATCCACGATTATTCAAATATCTTTTCTTTTCCGAATCGATCGTGTTTTTTTACATGGTTTATTTAATTGAAGTTGAGATTATGAATAACATGAGTGGATAAATCTCTTAGGAAAGATTAACGAGTGGACGGGAATGTGATTAATGAAAGATTTGGGGTTTTCTGAGAGAGATTAGTTGGTATAAATTATGTGTTCTTAAATTGTTAGGCTTGAAAGTCCTAATAAGTTATCATAGGCTAGACGAGGTCGGAAGATAAGTCGAACCGAGTAAATCGTAATTTATCTAGGTTGAAAAAGTGAGGTCGAGAGATAAGCGAGTATCAACCAATCAATTAGTTAATTGGAGGCCGGGAGGTAATAATTAATTAATCGATTACTTATCCACTCTAAAATCCTAATTCAAAGTTAGTTACAAACCCTAAAGTGAATTAACCGTAACTAACCCTAAAGTGAATTAACCTTCATGATTGGTTTATTTCGTTCATTTGTTTTTCTTTATTTATTTCTTTTCATTGTTTATTTACTATTATCTCTCAACCTATTTTATGATTTATCGTAATATAGGAATTAATTATTACCACTTAGGCTTGTTATTGTAAAAGTATTTTCATTACTTATTCCATCTTCCTTTGGGTACGATCTATGGAATAGTTCCAGTATTTTGTTGTACAACTATATTACAATTTGATCCATGCACTTGCAGACACCGCCGTTCTTAATTTATTATATTTTTTGGTGCTATATTTAACTATAAATGATTACAAATTTATAGGAGATATGGTTCCTTGTGACAAAATCTTTCAAGATCAAGTGGTAAATATTGTTACAAACCCTCTAAAAATGGAAGGTTTTCAAATAACGGGTGCAAAGATTGGTGTAATCAAGAAAAGTTCAAAGTAAGGGGAAATGTTGGATATTAGAATTTGTAACATTCTAGAATATACTACTTGCTCATTACTTACATGTACTTGTATTTAATGAATGTGTTTAGAGTATATATATATCTAGTAGTCATGCATGTACTTAAATAGGATACATGAATGTGTTGAAACCAATAGTAACTTACAACTACTATATAAATAGTTGTTCGTGATGAAGCATGACAAGAAAGAATTAAAGAAGACAAAGTTTAATACAGAGTGAGTTCATTTCTTTCTTAAAGGCTATTTCTCTTTTACCTCCTTCCAACAATTATGCCACCCAATAACATGAACCAAGCTTAATTGCTGAGGCTTGAACTACTAAGATGGAGTTAATCCTTATTAGTAATGTGTTGGTTCCATTCAAGTTCTTGTCATCATGATCACGAACAACGGTCGCAATAACGGCTTCTCCTCTGGTGCCGTCAAAGGAAGTGTAACAGTTAATCTTAACCACCTCAACAGATGCATCTCTACCTAGGTGGATTAACTAGGTGAACCATGGCTTTCAAAGAAATTTCGGTAATCATCGAGACCATTGTTGTGGGATGATTCGTAGTAGAGTCCATAAAGACAAAGTCGTTCCTTGCCTTTCGTAAGTGCCAACAAACCCATGCTAACAAGCTTTCAAAGCCAAGGGAGCAGAAGTTGGCAACTAGCTTACAAGCCTTGGCGATGACGGGGATGCAGGTTACCAAAGGTGGTGAGAAAAAAAGTTCAATTCTATTTTATTACTTGTTTCGCCCCCCCAAAAAAAATTGTTTGGTTGAGAAAATAAATAAAAGAATAGGTATCTTAATTTATTTTGCTTTCACGTATAAATAAGGAATTTGAATATTCAAAGTTTGGAACCTGATTAGATTTTATTCAAATATATTTTTACTCGTTTACATAATTAAAAAATCCTATGTAATTAGCATATTTGGATAATATATAGAAAATAAACAATAATATCATTTTGAAATACAAATGCTTCCCAAATATTTTTAAGAAAAATTACATCAACAGTACTTAATTTTTTTAAAGTTACATAATAGTTACTAATGTTATCGAGATATTACATTTTGGTCTCTTGTTTGTTAATCTGTTAACCTTTGTTAAAGGGATAGCATGACATGTTAATTCAATGGTTAATAATTAACTAACCATCTGAACTATAACTAAAATATTATTTCAATATTTTAACATTTTTTGAACAATAAATCAAACTAATAAAATATCATAAAAATATTTAAAATTTATAAAAAAATAAATTTATAATTTATAAAAATAAAAAATATTCTAAAAAACCATAAATATTACCAACATTATAAATTATAAAAAAATTATAAATATTTGTAATATTTATTACAAATATTACAAAAATCAAAGTTACCTTAAGTCTCTATGAGTAGTAATCTCTACAAAGACTGGTAACAGAGAAACAATTAGACACACATGATCCTTATGTATTATCGTTACGAAAACTAATCGCTGGACAACGCAGATGTGAAATAGAAGATATTGAACGTTGGATGACTAAAATGTAATTTTAAACAAAACTTAGGACTGTTGATATAGTTTACTCATATTTTTGTTATCTTAAGAAAATGGAAGACTTGCAGCAGAGTGTCATGAAAATACTAATAAGCCAATAATTCCAAAAGGAAAAACAAAGAGTGTATCATAGAAAATGTCACTCCTCAGAAAACAACAATCTCCATCGTTGTAATTAACAAAGACGTTTTCTTAATCCGTAAGTGAAATTAAAAATCTCCAAAACTGCCACCTTGAATCGGGAAAACAGAAGTCGATGGTGAAGAACAAGACTGTGCGCGAGAGCCTATTGAAGTTGATGAAACTAGAGGGTTTTGGACCAAGCTATCATGACATTGGGAGTGAAGAATTGTCGGGATGGAAAAGGGTGTTGGGAGAATCAAAAATGGGCAACAAGGTTGTGGTTAGATTGGAAGGAGGTGATCGGAGTTTGACATTTTCAGGGAAGTTGAGCTTGGCTTTGCTGCCTCTGAAACCAAGGGCTGCTTCATCGTAGGCCATAGCAGCAGCCTCAGCTGTGTCGAAGGTGCCTAACCAAACCCTAACAGCTTTAAAAGGGTCCCTTATTTCGGCTGCCCATTTTCCCCATGGCCGCCTTCTCACTCCCCTATATCTTCTCCCTGCCTCTTCTTTGTACTTCTCATTGCTCTTGTATTCGTATGTTGGAGCCAATTGTGCTCTGGTGTTTGCCTCTGCCTCAGTATCTGGGTAGAACAATTATATTCATAAATTGGATTTGGATGATGGATGTAGAAAAAATTATGGTTTGAAGAAAAATATGGCTAAAAGTAATTGGAAACATTTAATGAGATGATATTATTTACTATATTGACACACATCAAAGGTTGAATTTATTACGAAATGAATAGTTTTATCCTTAATAAAGAAATGGTCTTTTTTGAAAAATGAACTGAATTTTTACTTTTACTTTTACTTTAATTCCAAGAAAAATTGCAAGAAGAGAAAGAAGAAGAAGAAAAAAGAGAAAACAAAGGCGGCAAGCAAAATAGAGGTAGCAACAATGGCAACATCCATGGCAGTGCCAAGGGTCAGGGACCTTAAAAATGCCATAGCTTTTGTTTGGCATCTCTATTTCTTCTCTTCTTCTTCTTCTTCTTCTTCTTCTTCTTCTTCTTCTTCTTCTTATTCTCCTCCTCCTCCTCCTCTTCTTCTTCTTCTTCTTTTTCTTCTTCTTCTTTTACTGTTAACTAGCCACGGTTGATAGCTCAAATTGTAAAGTATTTGTATCAGATGCTTTGGACATAGAATCTGCCATGGTTTAGGGATAAAACGATGTGGTTGTTTCTGTCGCAATCAAGTTCAAACCGATGGTTGTTACCGTTAGGAGGTTGGGTTGGTAATTGAAAAAGGTACTTCATTGTGACATTTCCACAAACAGTTGGGTTGCAATATTTGTATTTGGTTTTGGCGACACAAGGTTCCGAGAATTGAAGTAAAATAACAACAGCAGCCACAATGGCATAGATTGGAAGATATGATTTGGGTTTAGGCATGGCAGAATCTAGATGGGGAGAGATTGGAAGGTAGAGAAGGAGACAAAAGAGATTGATAGTAGATTGAAGCAAATCACCATCTTTGAAAACAGAGAAAGTAGAATGTTTGTGGCCACGTCAGCTAATTGGGTTTCCACTGTGACTAGTTAATTGGTCATGTCTGCTAGTTAATGAGCCACGTCACCTGTCTCATTACACTTGTAACAGAAAAATAAATCACTAATTTATATAAAAGGTACTACTCTTTATTAACTTACTAATCTAGCATAAATATTTGTGTAAAAAAGGAATAGGGAAAGCACAGATAAGTAAATTTCACTCCTTTCATCGCCCCTTCATTATCCGTCTATGAGTGAAACCAAGTTTCATATACAAGCTTTCATATGTTTTTATCTCCACGATGTCTTTTGCACTCCAATTAAATATTTGCCTATTTTAGTCCTTAAATTTATATTATTTATCAAAATACCTCAAAACAGATAAATATGTCAACCTTTGTTAATTTAACTGACATGTCACATGTATGCCACATCACCAATTAATTAATTTTTTACAATTAAATAATAATTTTTTTATAAATTTTATATTTTTTTAAAATCATTTTTAATATTTTTATAATTCATTTTAAATTTTAAAAATTTAAAGAATTAATTAGTTGTTGTTGTGGCATCCACGTGAGAATCCATATGTATGTCACGTTATCAAAGTTAACAAATGTCCAAATAAATTAAATAAAAATAAAGATTAAATAAAGAGCTAAAATAACCAATTTTATAAAATCAAAGGTCCAAATAAATTATTATGACTTATATAAATATGTCATGGCTCAGAAAATCACCAAAAAATTAATATCACATCAACAAATATTAAATTATATTTAAAAAAATTATTTAGTAGAGTTATAACTGAAAATATTAGCTAATTATTTTATTATTTTTAAATTAAAAATAAAATAAAATAACAAAAATATTTTGTTTAAAAATTAGTTAAATACTTAAAATTATCTTTTTTTTACATATAATTATAATTTTTATAAATACAAATTATTTAGTATAATTATAGCTGAAAAATATTAGTTAATTATTATATTATTTTTAAGGAAAAAATAAAGGTAAAATATAAATAAAAAGTTAAATACTAGCAAATTTTTTTTTTGTAAAAATGTAACTCTAATTTTTTTAAAAAAATAAAGATAATAATTTTCGACTAAAACCTATGAGTAAATTTTATTTAGTGAAAAAAATAGTGTCTTCCCTGGGATACAAGAACATAATCTTTTAATCTAAACTTGTTTGGAGTAATGGTAGATGGAAACGGTTTAAACCTTGTCATAAAAATTAAACATTTTTATATCTATATCACCCAGATTATATGAATTTTCCATTCTGCAAGTTGCTTACCCTGTACACCAGCAGAATATGAGTATCCTCCTCCTCGACGTCGGAAATTCCCTCCTCTGCTGCCACTGCTACTGCCTTCTTTTTCTTTTACTTCTAGTTGTTCCCTTCCTCTCTTTTGCCGACTACGTCTCCATGAGGAAGCAGCACCGTTATCACCAATACAAGAACCAAAACCATCTAAGTTTTCATTATCTGCTACAGGCTCCTCACCAGCTACCACATGAGTCAAAGCTGAAACCACAGCCCGCATCTCCCTTTCCCTTCTAACCGACGACGACGACCATGACCCTTCTTCTCTCTTCATTATATATATGCGCCTGATTCTTCAACAACTGTTGCTTGCTTGTCACCGGCTCTCTCTTCCTTTTTTGCTACCTTTTTTTTTTTTCCTTTTTAACAATCATCTAAAACTAATTATTACATGCAAAAATCTCTCTTAAACAACTTAACTAACTTTCTACCTCTTTAGTTCAGCAGCAAAGAAATAGAAGACGGTTAAATAGGCAATGTCTCAAAATTGGTCGTCTTTAATATCAGTAGACTCGACGTGCAAAACTTTAAAATAATGGGTAACGTGAGAATAAAAGAGTAGAAAAACATTCTTCTTTTAATAAGGAAAATTTCAATCCTTCGGTGATGAATGACGTGGCTTTTGTGATTAGAGTACAGAGTGGCCTTTTGTTAACCGCTGACCCAAAGTCGATGCAAACTATACCAAAAACGCGGTTAGCCAGGTAGAGAAGGTGAACAACATACTTAGGAAATTTGTAAAATGCGTATATACTTGTGAATTTCGAAAATTAATAAATTCAACTCTCTAAACGAAATTAAGTGTTTATACTCTTTTAAAGTGAGCAAATAAAACATGCTTTTATCCTTTGGTTTTTTATTTTATTTTAAAGTCTCTTTAAAATTATGAAATTATATTATATAACACAATTATAAAATTACACTTTATTCCTTTAAAATTTTTAATTTAACTTTAAAACCTAAGGAAAATTTCTGGTTTTGCACGTATTTGATGATATATTTTACTACCATACCTCGTTTCTTCATCATCTGTGATGGCAATAATGTTAGAACTATTTCTTGTTCATATTGCCTCATCTCTCAATTCTTTGTGAGCACAAACAAGCAAGAACTTAACGTTTTTCATGGGGATTTTGTTTCTTTTCATTTAAACTATTTACATCTGGTACATATTATTATCAACAAAGAACTTGTTGAGGGTGAGTCGGCTTCTTTGGGAGCAGTTTTCAAAGTGTCATCCATTGGGAAATTGACCGGACCCCCAACAACCAAAGCTATTGTCCTTGTGTCGAGGTTTTGTCCTTAGCTTTCGCAAAAAGCCATGTACGGTTCACAGAGAGGAAGCGCTTTGGTTGATGGTTACTACAAGACTCAAGAATGGTAATAGTATTGGGTGTGTGAATAATTATTAAGCAACCTGAGCGCGGGGTGACTCGAACCACCAACCTGAGGCTTATAGCTCACTCACTTGCAACCATGGTACCACTTGGTTTCGATAAGGACGACAAATTTTAGATTTTCTATAAGTGGTTGGGGTTTCTGATGGGATTTGCAACGAGGTTCACTAGCTATGGCTAAGGTTGAGTTTTTTTTTTGTTTAGGTGGAAAATTTCATTGCATGTTCCAAAAAACAATTGACACGTGTTTATCTTTTTAATTTTAATTTTTCTTGAAATAAATACTCAAGAAATTGATATCTTATAAAACTTAGCGCAAAATGTTTTAGAATTTTATGCTAACTTGTAGAAGTCTATAAAGGATTTATCTCATGAGCATCATATGAAGGTTTTTGTGTGTGGTCACTATTTTACCTTCAGTCATGGTAAAATTAATGTTTTCTTACATCATCAATGTATCAATAATATTGAGTTAAAGGAGACTCATAATGAACTTGTTGCCTACAACATCTTTGAAACATTTGTTTCTTTCATTCTTTGAAGAAGAAGGTGTACTCAGTTTGTTCATTAAGCCCCAATAGGATCAGATATACAATAACGCTCAAAAGAAGACAAAACAGTAAGCCCAAGGCTTAAATAAAATTATATGAAATATATTTATTATATAGTTTTTCACTTAAATCGTGTGTACTTTATAATTTTGTGTATGTTAATGCATCTGGTTTTTGTGTATTATTCATCTCATTTTACATTGTATTTTTCTATGTTGTTTTCATATAATATTTCAATTTATTTCATATTACTATTTTTCATGGTTTATAAACATAATTCAATTGGAGCAGACGAGGTCGCCCGTCTGGTCGTCGCGAATGGTCGAATGACTTCCGCACCTACACGACATTTCAGTTTGGTGATTTTCCTAATGGAATATTTGGATGTCCGGCAAAGAAGCAGAGCTGGGTGGATTTTAACGGCAGTTGGGTAGGCTAAATACCTTAAACTTTGAAAATAAAATTTGGATAATTCTCAAAATTATAGATGATCCTGTTTGGTTGAAGAGAAAAATTTCAAATTGGAGTGTGCAAAACAAAAGAAGATAATGACTCAGAAAGGACTAATTTCTAATAGAAACATTGAAGAAAAAGGCTTCAATAGCAATGGGGTTGATGTTTTCCTGGAAAAGAACTCGTTGCTATACCCTATTGGGTATATAAAACCTTATGTGAGAAATGTTGTTTTAGAATTTATGCTAACTTGCATAAGCCCATGAAGGGTTCATGTCACAAGCATTATATGAAGGTTTTTATGTGTAGTCACTATTTTACTTTCCGTCATGGTAAAGTTTTTCCTATATCATCAATGCATTGATAATGTTGAGTTGAAGGGGACTTACAATGAACTTGTTGTTGAAAAAATCCAGTTAAAAATGGTTTTACAATTATAACGGAAGATTAAAAAGTTTTAAAATCGAGTCTGTTTATGATATTTATAGTAGTAAACTTTAACCTAATATTACCTGTGCTTTGTGCGAGATGGAATCAAGTCAATCCAAACTTTTAATCGAACGACCTTTTTTGCTATCTTTGTACCAAAAATTGTGTTGAGTCTGGACTCAAGCAACATGAACCGTATCATAGAAAATAAAAAATATAATTACTTTCAGTAGGAAAGTAATCTCCCTCAATAGAAATAAAAAAAATCATAATTCCTAGAAAATATAATTAATTCTTAGATAATAAAATCTCACTACTTTTTGGAAAAACAATCATAACTCAATAATTATGAAATGTGTATTTTAGGTCAACTGGTGCCATCTATTTAAAAGGAGATGTCATACCCGGTTTCCACTAAGTCCAAAAATTAAGAAATCATTGAGGGGTTAAATTGAAAGAAGCCATAAGTTGGCAGCCTCCACTAAGTTCAGTGCCATTTATTTAGTGGACCAAAACTTGTTAAGCTTACCATAATTGCTATTGTTATGTTGTGACTTCCTAAATTGTGAGATAAGGAAGGTGAGAGAAGGAGATATAAGATGATGAATGAGAAATGGATGCTAAAAGGGGTGAATAAGGTATAACACGAGGTGGCAAACTAATTTCGTTCTTGAACCATTTTCAAGTGCTTTATTCTTAAAATTCATACCAATCTTAAGCTTCAGAACGTTACAAGCCAAAAAGTCTTATGCGACTTAGGTAAATCTATTCATGGATGGACGTTATATTAAGTGAACGTAATAATAGTTGTCTATATCCTGCTAGCATAATTGAAGCCTTTGTGTAATCCCCTCGATGAAGCAATACATTTGATAATCTTTTTGCTTATATGCTTTGTAATGTACTGAACTTAGGTTTTTGAAATTGATAGTGGTAAGTCATTTACATATCATATTAGAATTACGTGTAATTATGATTATACCTTTCTATTTTACTCCTGAACTAATTCTTGTATCCTGCTTTCTCGAGGGTCGTCAATTATGTTATGTTTTTCTTTTTATATGTTTGTCTTGCTTAAGGAAAAACAATGACTTAAGTGTGGGGGAAGTTTGATCTGCTATAATTCGTTGTAGTAGATTTGTTATGTAATTATAACTGAAATGACCCGACCCGAGATTCGACCCGGTATAATAAAAGACGATAGATGTCTTAAAGGGGGCTTCTTCTACTGCTTTTTCTTCTTCTTCTCTATATTTACCTGGACCAAAACACCATACTCTCTCATTCTTGACCTCCATCTTAATTTCTGTTGATACATTGTATCAACAATTTTTGCGGTAAGTGTGGATCAAACCTGACAAAGAGTTCAGCATTCTTTGTGATGCTGAGGTTCTTGTCATTGTTTTCTCCTTAAAAACTTTTTGGATTCTACAGTTTCGGTACAAAAACAGTAGATGAGAAGCAATAGTACTCAATGGCGATGAAGCATGTCGAGGAGGCGAGTGGCATCGGCAGAAGAAACATATATTATTTGCAATTTCTCGAGTTTATGGTTTTCCATTTCTAATCTCTTTTATGCTCTTACATCCCGAATCTCTTTATTTTCCTTTTTTTTCCAACTAGTTTTGAATGTAGAATTGTAGAGAAATTAAGCATGTTGATAAATGATTTTTTAAAGGAATTGATGGGTTTTTGATTTTCGCTTGTAGAATTTCGTCAATATTTGGACACATGCTGGATATGTGAATTTGGGAGATGGTTGGATTTTGGCATTATCTCATACCATAGTTTTCTTTCTTACACTTTTTTTTCTCTAGGAATTTTGTTTATTTCAATAGTTGCTACCACTTTGTGGTGTTAGTTGATATGGCTTTTATGTATGCCAGATTATTTAGTTTCTAGTGAAAGAAAATTAGTACCTGAACATGTTAGATTTATTGATGAGTTTTTTTAACCTATCCCTTTTTTGCTTATGAGCATAGTCATTATACATAAATGTATATGCATTTGAGTGATTTCTTGAAAAATGATTTTTTTATTTGAGTAGCATGTAATCATTTGTACTGCTTTTGTGTTGTGAGTTAGTGACTAATTTTTTTCTTTGAAAAGCATCAAATGCTTGGTTATGAATATTGTAGAATCGTAGCTTAACATTCTCAAATTGTTCCCATATTTACTCATATTTTTGTCTAGGAATTTTATTTTATTTGGGATTCAAACTTGAATTTATTTTGAAATAATCGAGACTCAATATGATTATTAGATATTTAGAAGAGAAATATTTTAAAAAAATTAAAACAACATTAAGTTGTGGACCCTTAATTGGTAGAAACCAAAGCCATTAGACTATTCATCACCATGAGTAAAAGGCTAACTTGTCAATACATATAGAAATTTATTTGAAGAAATAAAATGGCATTTTTCTTCAAATAAAAATCATTCTTATTTGTGGTATTTATAACCTGAAGGCCTTATTGTCACCCAGGTATTTATAAAAAAATGCTTTTTGGTTCATTGAATGTTGTAAATAACTCTGTTTTCGTCTACTTATCTGATAAGGATGCATTATTATCAAGCAACTTTCTTAGGGAAGGTATGAAGATCTATATTCTAAGTGCTATTGACTTCTCTTTCAACATTTGCATGAGAGGACCATTATAAGGTTGGTGTAACACCCGAAACTCGGCCTGGATGTTATGGACGAATTTGGCGATGTCACATGATAGTGCTTTTGAAATTGTATCGTTGCTATCACCTCATTTCCCATTTTAAAACACTATATTATCTTAACACTGGGTTTCAAACTGAGTCACCTATTTAGTTTATCATCATCAAAACGTTAACCTACGCGGAAGCTTTCGAAACTGTTGAGTGGTCATGAATATTTTGATAAAAAGTTTGTTTACTTTGAAAACCTGAGTCTTCCTCTTACTAGTAGTAAAACCATAAAATGTTGCAAAATCCAAATTTAAACAAAAACCCGTAATGACTATAATTACATCAAATTTCCCCAAATAAAACTTAAAACCATGATAAGCATAAAACCGTAAATTTATCGTGAGGCAGAAGCAGTGGTCACTGTCAAGTCCTCCGCTGCACTGATCCGTCTAATGCTGGGGATTACCTGAACATATTAAATAGAAAAAGGTGAGTTGCTGAAAATTCAGTGTGTAATCCCCACAGAAAAATGTACACACAGCACAATATCCGAAATCAGTTATATATTTACATATAGTTCGGGCTTAAGCCCTTTATAGAATCGGTGTGGACCTTAGCCCACTTAGATACAGAATCAGATACGAATTAGGGCCTTAACCCATCTTAGATATAACATGTAAAATAGTATAGAATAATAGAGTCTTACCCACCAGCCTCTACACATCAACTTCGTCCAACCCTGCACACCATGTGGGGATAAGATCGACCCACCCATCCCTACACACCATGCTGTACCGAATACGGCACATAATCAGATAATTGCAGCTGAGCTGCCAGATATCAGGCTTAAGAACCTTTCAGAATACTTCCTCCAAAACATCAGCCTAACTCCGATGCAATGCAACATACAAATATGACATGCTAATTTGCAATTTATCAAATCATACAATCAATTCAGATATCACAGTTCATACTCAGTACCGAGATCAGACAGTCAGAATACTCGTTTAGGGTCTAAGTAATACTTACCGACCCTACAGTAGGTCTATAGTCGACTTGGGCGACCCGTGCAACCTTATAGATCATTTCAGAAAAATGGGCTTACACGCCAATGTGGCCTGGGCGTGTGGGCCAACACGACCCAATTTGGCCTTGGCCGTGTGGATCACATGGCCTGGCCCAGAATCCCACACACCCGTGTGGTTCGCCCGTGTGGCCTCACCCTGCCATCACACGACCGTGTCCTTCGCGCACGGCCTGGCCTCATCGTTCACACAGCCTGGCCTCATCATTCACATGGCTTACCATACGGGCAACCACACACTCGTGTGGAGTCGACATAATCATTTTTTGACTTTCGCTGTTTCTCATTTTCTGTGTTCTCAGGTACACACCTGGTTTGTATTTGCACTTTTTGTAACCCCGAGACTGCCGATACCTATAATCAAGATATTCAACCTTTAGAAATTCTAAAACCAGTCTCCAACAATAAATCCCCAAAACAAAGGATCAACTTACCGCTTCAAAATGATCACCACTTCGAATTAACTCGACGAAACGTTGATTCCAGCCTCCTAAATGACTCCTAAACAGTAGTAAAACACCAATTAATCACTTAATTAGAGCAGCGTTCCATAACAATAAACAGACACTTACCAAAGATTACCACGTCTAAGAGTCGCCAAAGCTGGCTATTATGAAAATAAAACAGACAAGAGGAAAGCAAGGGAAATTTTGGCAGCAACAAAAATAGAAGAAGGGAAATCGATAGCAAAAGAGGGAAAAGGGAGGAGGCTAACTGAAATTTACCGAAAAAGAAAGCATAATGCCAGCAAAACTAATAACCCCTTAATCCACATCCCTTAATTCTCTCCACTAACCCTTCAACTTAGAC
The DNA here is from genome assembly GCF_007990345.1 of Gossypium hirsutum. NCBI lineage: Eukaryota > Viridiplantae > Streptophyta > Magnoliopsida > Malvales > Malvaceae > Gossypium > Gossypium hirsutum. The sequence goes on from NC_053433.1 coordinate 13,904,394, forward strand.
TTCCGGTAAAACATAAACTCTTAGCCTAAATTCGCAGTAAAAAATAATCCCCTTGCCACTATAGAGATTCGAAAATAAGACCTCCAACTTAACAACACACACCTTAACCACCAGACCAGCAGGCCCATTCTAACATATATTACAAACAATAAAATATAAGCCTAATGGACCAAGTTCAGGATTTATTCATTAAAATACCAAAATTTACCCAAGTTATGGCTTGAACTTGGGACCTCACACACGCACCTAGAACACTTAACAACCACTGAAGTAGATACACAATTGTGTCAAATTAATACAGATACATATATAGGTATGTTGGGGTGTTACAGTTGGCTCCAGAAATCTGAGTATATCTTTAGAATCTCTCAGTAGTGATGTAATTTTGAAGTCGTGCATTTACAGAGTATTTCTATTTTATAATAGTGAGCTTGAAGAATTGTTAATTTTTCTATTAGGCAATAATTTGAGACTCAGCTGGATTATTGTTGGTGTAAGTATAATTGTGATATTTCTAAGTGATATTATGTTGTTAAAACTTTCATGTTAGTTGAAAAATCAGTTTGGCCTAGATTTCAGGTTTGGTTTCTATTTTAGGTGTCTTAAGCTTTATAGAGGAAACCTTTAGATTATTGGGTTTGAAGAATAATGGTGTCGATATAGATGTAGTGAAAGTGAACAAATATGCGGCTCACCATTTTTGTCCCACAATCTTGCTTTTTTAGAGCTTTGTTTGCAATAGCGAGCATTTGTCAACTCAACTTATATTAAGAAAGAATTTGCTCAGCCTTAGTGTTTGGGTAAACCTTTTGTATGTATATACATATATTCAAGCACACTATTCTTTGACATTCTTCTAAGGGGATATAATCTTCTTAATTTCTTTAAAGATTTCAGTAAAGTTAATTTCTTTTAGTCGTTTTAAGGTTGAAATGTGAGTGTTTTCTACAGTTTAGATCTTAAATTTATTTTAAAAAGTTTTGATTTCAAACTCTTTTTCATTTCGAAAAATTGAAAATAAACAATTTATTAAACTGAGTTTGTTGCTTTCTTCTATAAATGCTATATGAAATTGACAAATGATTATTATAATATATACCGTGTTTATTTTGTCCTTACTCCTTTTTCCAGAAGCAGTAGAATAATTGGACTTTGAGTTGCTTGTGGAATTGTAGTGAATTTCATCGAGTGATATAGGCTTTGTTAGTATTTTTTTAGGGTATTATAATTTGTGGTTATATTTAGTTTATTTTTTGCAGCACCTGAAGTGTTGAATAAATGTAGTTCCTGACCCGCCTTGTATAGGTGAAGCAAATAAATGATGTTATGTTCTAGACTGTTTTTAGTTACAAAATATTTATTTCTTTTTTATCTATCTTTTGAGCCACAACATCAGTAGAAAAATACGTTGGTCTTTGATTTTAAAGCTCACTTCGGATTATTGTACCTTCTTTAGATTAATTTGATCTCTAATGTTTGCTCCTTAATTTTTGAAATCATGTTACAGTTAGATGTCCTTGAACATCACAACTCATGGAACTTTTTAGAGATAGCTTTGCTTGGTTGCTTCTGTACAATACATAACCATGGGTTTGAGGTGATTTTTTCATTCTCAGTAATTATGCAACACACCCCTTGTCCTCCTGTTGGGTTCAGCATCTTGAAAGATAGTCTAAACAAATCTGCCCTCTTGTTAGTATATGTATCCCCGAACACATCCTTCTACTATGATAATCCTTCTTATAGATAATGATAACATCACTCCTTAGTGGAATTGGGCAGAAATTTTTATCAATATATCGATCATGTGGAACCTACATCTCTTTGCTGATTATTCTTCTACAGTTTTCATAGAGACACCCAACTATATATCATTTGGATACATCTTCCTTCTTCTTGTTTAGATTATCGGAAGACAACTTGGTGAAAGACCAAAAAGGCACTTAGGGTTTCATGTATAGACACTTTCAGTTAACAATTGGTGTCGCAACTCTAAAACAGCTCACAGACCTATGCTCCTGACTGATATTGTAAAGGCTCGCTGATTTAAGATTATAGCTTCAAAAATAGCTCGCGGACCTATGCTCTCAGCTGATATTGTAAAGGCTCGTTGATTTAAGATTGCAACCTCCAAAATAGCTCGTGGACCTACACTTCCAGTTGATATTGTAAAGGCTTGTTGATATAAGGTAACAGCCTCGAAAATAGCTCGCTAACCTACGCTCCTAGTTGATATTGTAAATGCTCATTGATTTAAGATCGTAGCCTCTGAAATAGCTCGCAGACCTACGTTCCTAGCTAATGATTAAACATTAGTTGAGTTGAGCTCGTAACCTCTAATTATTTGGGCTCACTGATTTAAGATCGCAACCTCCAATTATTTGAGTTAGCTGATTGAATATCGCAACTCCACACAGCTCACTGATTTAAGATTGCAAGTTGATATCGAACAGTTCTCTCTGAATCCACTGAGTCATAAAAATTTTTCTTTTGAGAAATATAGTTTGCAATATTCTGTAATAAAAATTCTTGACTCATGTGTCACACTATCAACCAATAAAACTTGCTCAATAAAGCTTCGAGTTAAAACCCATATAGTAAGCCTCAAATTACACACACTTCACAAATGTCAGATTGTTTGGAAAGATTCACTTTATAACTCTTCTTTGACCAGGTGGGAGACAAATTGTTATGTAATTATAATTAAAATGAACCGACTCGAGATTTGACTCAAGTTCGACCCGGTATAATAAAAAGTGACAAACGTCCTAAAGGGGGCTTCTTCTGCTACTACTATTACTTTTTCTTCTTCTTTTTCTTTTGTATATTCATCTAGACCAGAACACCATCCTCTCTCATTCTTGATCTCTATCTTGAATTTTGTTGATACCTTATATCAATAAGACTAAACCTCTTTTTGTACTTAAAGAGCTCGTTAGTAAGAAATTATGTTATGTTTTTATTTAGTTTTCATCTTTATCACTTATGTAATAAAATAAGAAATTTAGGCATTTTATATAACATTGTAGGCCGGCCAAAGTTGGCCTACAGGTAGACTAATATGTTTGGTGAGCATGCATGACATCACTTGAGGGTAGAAAGACAGTGAACTGCTCCTGATGTTTCAATACGGAGCTGGGATGTAGCAACATAGTAAGCAGAATACCCAAGGAGCAATCTCCCAAGATGTCGTGACATAGGCTAGAGCGTTTCATGACACATCCCTGAAGACATGCCCAAAAAAGTATATTGCCATCAGTGTCACGACACAGACCATAGGATGTCGCGACATCAAAGCGACGTCGCCACTTAATGAAGCAAAGGAGTTTTCGTCCGCACAACGTATGTTAAGGAAGATTAGTCTGTTGTTTTAGGTCAAGGATGAGCTGCTAACCCTAGGCCTATGAGTACGATTGCTCAGAACAATTTAAAAGACCTTTTGCCTCCCGTTTAATTTCACTTTCATTCTTAGTTTAGGTTTTTACTTGTAGTTTTTTTTATTTCTTTTATGGTTTTGTTCTTCGGGAGATTCGGATTGTAAATTCTTCATATTTGCTATGGATTGCTGTTACGCTTCAATATATATAAGAATCTTTCTCATCTTTACCTTTGATTTTGCAAATGTCTATATTTCAATTCAAATCTATTGTATGAGTTAGATCCACAACTAATTAGTTAGGGAGATTAACGAGTGGATATGAGAGTAGTTGATGCCTATGTAGGGTTTCTTAACGGATCATTTAGTTGGGAAAGGAAGAACTTAAACCTTAGGATTGACGACCCTAGGAAGCCATGTAGGTAGAAATTGACCCAAAATGAGTATGGTCTACCATGAAAACCTTACCCTAACCTGGTTTGACTTGTGACATCAAGAGATAAGTAGTGCTTGCCAACTTATTAGGTTAGTGTAGGGCTGAGAAGCCCTGCTAGGTTAATGACTAGTTAATTGGATAAAACTCAAAATAAGAGTTAACTATGAACACTGAAACGAGTTAGTCTTCTGCTTTTAGATCTAATAAATTTATAATTTTTTTTGTTGTTGTTTTATTTCTTCTTTAAAATTCCTTTTTCTTATCAAGTTATGGATTGCCGTAATATAATTTGGTTAGAGTACTAGTTAGACCTGTTAGCGTAGGAATTAGCTTTAGTTTAATTAGGCCTCCTTTGAGTATGATCCGCGAAATAATTTCAGTATTTCGTTGTACAAATTATATTACAACCTGATCTGTATACTTGTGGACACTATCTAAATTCCTTTATTTTATAGTATTATTCTCACTTCCAAACATTAATACATCGAGAAGTGGTCATGTCTATCTTTATTTCTTTTTTTTACACTTGCATTTTGTTTAATTACAACTTAACGTATATCTAAACAATATTTGTGAGACAAAATTCAATGAACTTTTAAATGTTACTACAAATATACATATAAAAGAAAAGTACAATTACTTCGGTCAAAGTAATATATTAAATGCAAAAAACTTTTATGAAATATATTAAATAGATATAACCATTAATTGTCTATAGAACTCAATTAAACTAATTTTAACTTTATTGATTTAGTTTCACCGAAAAAAATTATTTTTTGAAGTAAATATCTTTTATATTTATTTTAGTATTTATGAAAATTAATATTTTAGACTTTCAATAATATTACCTAGTTTATAGAGATAATTAAATTTTGTAATGAATTTATCATTTTAGGCATTTGTGGGCAAAAAGAAATTAAAAGCTTTGTTTTTCCATAGGTATGAAGCAAGCTAAAGAATCGTGAATTAAAAAGGCTACATGTGTTTGGTCAATGCTCAAAATCAACTTTTGACTTTTTTTTTATTAAAAATGTATATATATATAATCTTTATTGACCTTTACCGTTGTTTCACGCTCATGAATTTTTCACTTCTTAGTTCTTTTTCCCAATATACAAATATCTTTTTTTTCCTATCAGTTACTATAACCTTTAAAATGGGGTAAATCTATTACAAAATTTTTGGATAATCTCTACTATCATGCATGACTTAGTTTAGTGTAATTAGTGAAGTGATTGAGAAAATTACGAAAATATTTTTATATATTTTAAAATTATTATGAGAATATTTGTATTTTTTATTTTAATAAAATTAATAAAAAAATATAAATGTTAATATTTAAACCCATTTCATTAAAAAACAATAAAACCCCAACTTTTTCATTATAACCAAAGCTTTATTTGATTTGATTTGTACATTTTAATCTTAGTTAAGATTGCTTTAGCTTTGTTACCCGTTTTAGTTAAAAAGAAAAATACTTAAAAAAATCCATATCTATTTTACTCACTTTATTACCAACAAAATAATTCCTTTTAACCTATTTTTAATAATATTTATTAATTTTCACTTTTTTTTTGTAATAATTTTTATTACTTTTTATTCACATAGTGGGTGTATAAATTTCTCATTGATAATACTGTTGATTAAATTGACGTTACAAGTCAACTCGATACCAATTTAATATTGATGAGAGTTTATTTTTATTTTCTAAATTAAATTACCACTCTATCTATGATTCAATTGTTAAATAAATATTTTGTAACCATATTTCTAGTGTATAAATTTTCTTTCACCATCATGATAACATTTATGGAAAATTGACAATATGAACTAAACAGCAATTGGAATGAATTTAATACAGAAATCACATTTATTTACCTAATTAAATTTAGTTTTGCTCATACTTTAAATTAATTTGTTTTATTCTAATTTCATATATATTGTATATATGTTGTTATTATTATTAGTTTGAAATCATGCATTTCATTATTAATTGAATGTTATTTTTAAATGCACATTTATATTCTAAATATGTAATTTTCACACGTATACACGTGTAATAGAATTATTAATATTAATAATTTAATATATATTAAAAATTAAATTATTTCATTTACAAATACTACAAGTAATTAAATAATATTATATTAATATGCCTTAAAATACAAAATCTTGACATTTGGCAGTATCCCACATGCAAACGAAGTTAACAAATCATGAATTGATTAGAATTATATTATTCTAAGATGTCTTCTAATAGTTTCTAACTTTAAATGGGCTTCTACAACATATTTGGTCAAAAAGAGAGAGGGAAGTGAAAAATACTTAAAAATATGGTTTTATTTAAAATAAAACAATCTAGGTAAAAATTTAATATTTTTTCACTAATTAATTTATTATTAAATATTAAAAATAGATATTTAAAAAAAATCTCTAAGTACCAAAATACAAATCTTCTCATCAAATATCATCTTAAAATTCAATCCAAAATAATAATAATAATTCCTTGTATCCATTCTTGTTCCTATCCTTTGAAAAAGTGCCATAGTTAAATTGAAACAGTAAGGACGGTTGAATTGTGTTTTAAATTAAAGAGATGTATTATTTTTTGGCATCTGCTGCCTATATCTATCTCTAAATCTACACTACATTTAAAGTCTGGATTATGTTTGTGAGAAAATGTTAATATATTTTAGAGGTCCCTCTATTATTGGGATATGATCAAATTAGTCTCTCTACTATTCAAATAAGGCTAAATTTCATTTCCCCAACACAAAAAGAATAAGCCAACGCTATAAGAGTTTTCAAGTAGAGATGAGATGGTGCATTTGGCCGAAAATGACGAAGAAAAGCTCTTGACCGTTCTCATCACTGGAATTGTTCTTTGTAAAGCTTGCCCCCCCTCCCGCGCCATTTCCGTGATCTACAACCTCATGCTTCTGTTGAACCACTCTAGAATTTTTCTCCTCCTCCTCCTCCTTTTCTTCTTCTTCTTCTTTTTCTTTTATTGCCCAGCCTAGCTAGGGTTCTTAAATTGGGACCGTTTATACAATGGGATGACAGGTCAACTTTCCATTACATCTGTAATGGAAAATGGTTGTGGTGATTGATTTGTTATTAATCAAAAGTTTAGTGACTGAGTTGAAAGTTGAATGGTTGTTTTGTTATTGGAACCAAAGTTGAGTGACTGTGGGTGTAATTTACCCTTTAAAAAATATCATTCACTATTAACAGAGTCAATATTTTGAAAGTTTTTATGGTTTTGTAAATGAAAACTTTTATTTAGAATTGAACTGCAATTGGAAAAAAATAATATTCAAGACATTTTTTATATAGTGAATATTAACTCTGTTACAATTTAGACTTTTTATTGTATTTTTAATAGTATAGAGACTATATTGATCCATTTAATAATAGAGGAACTAATTTGATCCAGTCTCTATAATACAATGACCTCCTAAGTACTTTAGCAAAATAAAAAGTGCTAGTGTTATGAGTTGACTTTTTATATTTGTATCACGAGTTAATTAAACACCAATTTAATTCGAAAATTACTAAAAAGCTACTTTTATTATAAATTAAATTATATTATTGTGATGATACTTTAATCTTTATATATATAATCAATAAAAATCTACATAAATTTAAACTTAAGCAATATGCATTTTAAACTTTCTAACTTTACACTTCAACTAAAATTTTATTTTATTTTTTTCATAAATTTTTAATTAATATATTTTTATATAATTTATTATTTTTATAAAATAATAAATATTATCTTAAAAATGTTTTTTTATAAAAATATATAAAAATCAATTTAAGTCTAGAAACATATCCACACCTAAAGAGGTTTAAACTTAAAATACTGTACCTTTTAAAGCCTGAATATTAGCATATCAACTAAAGTTTGATTCGGTTTTTATATAAAAAAATTAGAAATATCATATGTTTGGACGATAATTCCCTCTCATGTTGGTTTTCCTTTTATGTTCTCTTTTTATCTTTTCACAAATTCTACCAATAAAATACGAACAATGTTATTTTATTTCAATTAATACGTGAAATTTAATAACTTTCTAGAAACCCACCTAAAGTTAAATAAAACTTTGCTCATTTTGACCAACAACATTCAGCATGCAATTAAATAAGATGGTCCCAAACTTTGAGCATGAATTTTTTTCCTTTTGTAGGTTTTATTTATTTATTTGAAAAGAAAAAGGGCAATGACAAAAGTTCTGTTTGTATGAATAGTTGAGTTGAATTTATTTGTACAAATATTATTAGAAAAAGTATATTCAACCTATTTAGATTTTGAAAGTTATATGGTAGTTGTCAAAGATAACCTCAGTTGTCAAAAAGTAGTCTAAATGTTAATTTGAGATTAAATCTTTGAGGCTCTCGAGATTAAAAAAACTGATTTATTAAGGACCAACAATTTTTAATATGTTCAAATAAAAACTTTTACAGGTCAAAGTGAAATAAAAAATCAAATTTTTACTTGCTTATTCAAAATTAGCCTAAAAGGTAAACATGAAACTTTGGATTGCAGCTATTCAAAATCCAACATTCTGACTCAAAATTATAGTTTGACTATGTTTTGTTTACAAATTTTACTTAGTCATGGGAATGTTTTCGTTGTCTTTGATGTTAGATGTTTATGGTCAATAATTTTGTAGCATATTTGACAAAACAATAATTTGGTTCGATTAAGATTTTAAAATGCTTCAATCGGTCCTTTTGATGAAGTCATAAGTTTATTGGATAAGAGTTGAGTTCTTTTCCATATCACCTTAGTTGAATGAAGAATTGATTAAGGGATTTTTATCAAAAGTTTTCAAGAGACTTTCCAAGAGAATTATTTGTTGTTTTAGAGGAGATTATCTTGTGATCTCAAGCCGATATTTGACAATATAAATAGGTGCCATTTTCCCTTGATGCTATACAACTTGAAGAGCCAAAAAATCTACAAAATCTCAAGTATCTTTCTTGGCTAGCCTTTGTTCTTTTCTAGTGTTGAGTTTTTTTAGTTTGTTTGGTTGATTGTTGTCAAAAACTCTTGAGTGGAGTTGAGAGTTGCATTTGATGTATGTTGAGTGAACTAGTACTCTTTATTGGGGTTACATGAACTTATCTTCTAAGAGGATTGTTAGACTTGTGTCTCAAATTCTTATTAAAATGAAATACAAGTGTTGTTTGATATTGATTTGAATAACGTGTTTCAACCTTACTGCATTACTTCTATTAGATGTTGATTAGAATAAGGTTTTCTAAACCTATAAATAGACGTAGTCTATACTCCTTATATTTATTCGAATTTGACATAGTAAATTTTCTTCTCTTCTACCCGTGGTTTTTACCCAAAAGGATTTCCACATAAAATTTGTGTGTTCTATTTTTCTTTCTTTTCTTCGCGATACATTGCCATTAGAGACAGATTGTTACGATTGTTTGATTTGGCAGTTGAGTAAGAATATATCTTGATCGAGGCACCGCAGATGTAGGACCGCTGTGTCTGAACTGTGTAAACAAAGACTGATTGTGTCGTTTCTTTTTTTCGTTTCTTATTTCCTCACATGTTCAATTTTCGTTCTATTTATTGTTGCAACGAACTTTAAATCTAGTTGAATTTATTATATTTGCAGTCTAATTTTGTTTCAACTAATAATAAATGCGGATTATGTCTTCCATTCTTCATATACGATTTTTGCTTATTAAGAATTCTCATCTTAACTTGGATGGAAGATATTAATTCTATGAGGATCTATAATTTTTCTATATGTATTATTTAGCACGTCATTTGTTATATATGTAACAACTCATTTTTCAGTGGTGTCGGAAATGGTGGTTTTAGAGTCCCGCTTTTCGATTACCGAGTCAGTAAATATTATTAATTAATATTTATGATTTTATTTTAGTATTATATTAAATTTTGATTTGATAAATTTATTAATTGAATAATAGTTAAGGTACAAGTGTTTTGACCTTGAAGTCAATGGTGTGAAAAATGAGATATCGGGACCTCGTTTATGTAAACCAAACTTGTAAATGTTTCTATTAAATATTTATGGAGTTATTATATAGATGAATTCAATTTTGGATAGGAAAATTTACCGAATTAGTGATTAATTATGGTACAAAGATTAAATCGTAAAAGTGATAAAAGTTAATCGATATAGATTTTTATTTGTTAGATGACTTATTTAGCAATTAATGTAACAACCGATTTTTTAGTGGTGTTAGAATTTATGGTTTCGGGACCACAAATTTGACAAGTGAGCTAATAAATATTATTATTTAATATTTATGGGTTAATTATAATAATATATTGAATTTTGGTTTAATAATTTTTGTAAATTGAACGAATAGTTAAGTACAAGTAGGTTTATAGTTTAGGTTGAGGCTAGACAACCAATTTTGGTGATGCAACAAGGCACCGTAAGGACAGGGATGCAACCGATGTGATTGTCGATACGTTTGTTATGCATTTTTACCTTACTTTACATTGATTGATTGTGATTCTACGCATTCTTACATATCTAGTATTATATCGGGTAATCTGAGGATTTTGGTTGAGTGACTAGTCCTTTAGGATAGTCTATTTGAATTAGTAAAATGTTTAGGAAGTGTCCACTTGAGGTTCAAGGGTTTGTATTCTCGGTTGATTTGATGGAGTTTCCATTTTGGGAGTTTGATTTTATAATGGGTATGGATTGGTTGGTGGAGCATTGGGTTGGATTAGATTGTCAATCTATGAGAGTGACATTTAAAGTTGGGGATGGTGAAGAGGTGGTGATGGTCAGTAAGCGTCGAGATTACCTTTCTAATGTGATCTTTGCTCTGGCAGCTGAAAAGTTGGTTCGTAAAGGATGTGATGTGTATTTGGTGCATGTGCATTATACGAGTATTGTAGGTTAGGTTATTGATGAGATTTGCACTGTTAAGGACTTTCCTGATGTCTTTATTGAGAAGTTTCCGAGTTTACCTCCGGATAGGGAGGTTGAGTTCAGAATTGAGGTTCTACCAAGGACAGTTCCGGTGTCTATCGCCCCATATCGAATGACATTGAAGGAGCTGAAGGAACTAAAATTGTAGCTTCAAGAACTTCTTGATAGGGGGTTCATTCAGCCTAGTGTATCCCCTCAGGGAGCACCAATTCTCTTTTTTAAAAATAAAAATGACTCTATCAGGATGTGTGTAGATTATCTTTAGTTAAACAATTTGACGGTAAAAAATAAGTACCAACTTTCGAGGATTGATGTCTTGTTTGATCAGTTTTGTGGGGTGTCTATGTTTTCGAAGATTGATCTTCATTCTGGATATTATCAATTGAAGGTTAAGGAGGCTGATGTACATAAGACTGCCTTCAGGACTTGTTATAGGCATTATGAATTCCTAGTCATGCCATTCAGTTTGACTAATGTTCCGGCTACGTTCATGGATCTTATGAATCAATTTTTTGAGCCATGTTTAAATCAGTTTATTGTCGTGTTTATCGAGGATATTTTGATATACTTTAAAATTGAGGATGAGCACAATGAGCATCTTAGAGTAGTTCTTCAGATTCTCCGTGAGTAGGAATTTTATTCCAAGTGAAGTAAATGTGAATTCTGGTTTAGTGAGGTTATGTTTCTGGGGTATGTGGTTTCTGTTAAGGGTATTCGCATGGACCATAAGAAGATAGAGGCTATTCTGGATTAAAAGTAGCCTAGAAATGTGACTGAGCTTCGGAGTTTCCTAAGTCTAGCAGGTTACTATCGGAGGTTTGTTGAAAGGTTCTCACTGATAGCAGCTCCTTTGACTAAGTTGCTACGTAAGAATAGTCCGTTGTTTGGGCTATTGAGCAATAATCAAGCTTTGAGAAGCTCAAATCAGTCTTGTCTCAGGAACCCATTTTGATTTAGCCCAAATTTGGGAATGAGTTTGTTGTGTATAGCAATGCATCTCATACCGATTTAGGCTGTGTCCTGATGTAAGAGGGTAAGGTGGTCGCGTATGCGTTTAGACAACTTAAGCAGCATAAGGGTAATTATTCGACGCATGACCTCGAGCTTGTTGTGGTTGTCTTTGCTCTTAAGATTTGGAGGCACTACCTATATGATGAGAGGTGCATTATCTACACTGATTATCAAAGCCTTAAGTACCTCTTCACCCAGAAAGAGTTAAATCTTAAGCAGTGTCATTGGGTCAAGCTGCTTAAGGATTATGATTGTTCGATAGAGTATCATCCTGATAAGGCTAATGTGGTGGTCGATGATCTTAGTCGAAGATCTATGTCAGAGTTGAGGGCAATATTTGCTTGTCTAAGTTTATTTGATGAGGTAGGATTCTAGTAGAGTTGCAAGTTAAGCCAAAATGGTTGGATGAGATTAATAGTAAGTAGCTTCTGGATGAGTTTCTAATTAGTCGAGTTTAGCAGATTGATGAGAGCAAGACTTCATATTTTGATTTTACTAGTGATGATATTTTGTGCTTCTGAGGACGGGTTTGTGTGCCTAATAATGTGGATTTTAGGCGAATTATCCTACGTGAAGAGTATAGTAGCTCTTATGCTATACATCCCGATGGTACTAAGTTGTATTGTGATTTCTGAGAATTTAACAAGTGGCCTAGGCTGAAACAAGAGATAATCTATTTTGTGTCCCATTGTCTCATATGCCAGCAAGTTAAGGCTGAGCACCAACTTCCTTCTGGATTACTTCAACCCGTTAATATCCCATTATGGAAATGGAAACGAGTAATTATAAATTTCGTTAGTGAGTTTCCTTTGGCACCTACTAAGAAGGATTCTATTTGGGTTATTGTGGATCGATTGACTAAGCCTGCTCACATCATTCCTGTTAGGACCGATTATTCCTTACAGAAGTTGGCAAAGCTCTATGTTTTTAAGATTGTTAGGCTTCAGGTAGTTCCAATATCGATTATTTTAGACTAAGATCCTTGGTTTACTTCTTGTTTTTGAAAGAAGTTATATGAGGCTTTGGGCATTCGATTGGATTTCAGTACGACATTTCATCCACAGACTGAGGGTCAGTTTGAGAGAGTAATTCAGACTTTGGAAATTATGATTCATAGCTGTGTTATGGATTTTTAAGGTAGTTGGAAGGAGATTCTGCTACTAGCTGAATTCACTTACGATAATTGTTTTTAATCTAGCATTCAGATGGCGACTTATGAACCTTTATATGGTCAAAAATGTCATACTCTACTTTGTTGGACTGAGTTGGGTAAGAGGAAGGTTACGGGTCCTGAGTTAGTGGTTGAGCCTAATGATAAGGTTCGTTTGATTTGGGATCAACTGAATACCGCTTCTGATAGACATAAGAAGTTTTATGCGGGCCTTAATAGGAGGGATATTGAGTTCAAGGTTTGGGACCATTTTTTTCTTAAAGTGTCTTAATGGAAGAAAGTTCTCAGATTTGGACGTAAGGGCAAATTAAGCCCTCGATTCATTGGGCTGTAATAGCCCGAATTAGGGCTTAGTCGGAACAGTGAAATTTGGGAAAATTATTTTTATTATTATCATGAAGTTATAGTATGATTATATTAGTGCATGAAAAATTTGGGGAGTTAATTTTAATGTTTGTGAGCCCGATTGCGAAAAAGGACTAAATCGCATAAAAGGAAAAAGTTACATTTTACTACCCAAATGTGTTAAATAGCTAGATGACTAAAATTGAGGGATTTTAAAGGGCAATTATACCCTTTTTAATTGTGTTGGCTGGCCATGAGATGAATTTTAAACAAATTGTCAAGGTTTAGGTAAGTGATGTCATGATTTGGTGAAAATAATGTCTAAAAGCCTAGCTATTATTTTTCTTTTTCTCCATACCTTCTCTCTACCGAAAACATCAGAAAATATGGAGGTTTGAAAGCTGAAAATTTGCAGCAACTTATTCCTCTCATAATGTAAGTGATATTGATGATTTTCTTGATGATTTTTAAATTTTTGGCATGCTTGTGTCATGGGCTTTCAAATGAGAGGACTATTTTGAAAAATGGTGATAAGTCTAGGGATTTAACATGAGAGATTTTATGTTTTTCTGAAATTTTATGGAAGAAAATGAATCTTAGAAGAGTTCTAAACAACTTTTGTGAAAGGTGTTAGCATAAAAACACCTAAATGGGCTATTTTGCATAAGTTGCAAAATAGGTGGCAAGTGTGTGAAATAGTGAGAATTTGGGGTTGCTATAAGAGTAAAAAGGGGTCAGCTAGGCCTAAGATAAGAGGAAATTCGATAAAAATCGAATTTCGTACATAAGGTAAAATAGTCAAATTGCCAAAGTCTAGGGGCAAAATAGTCATTTTACCAAAAATAATGAATTTATGATTGCCTAATTGTAATTAGTGATTAAATGAGTGCATTTTTGCTATTATAGATCAAGATTTACCAAATTCGAACCTAGACCGGGGGAAAGTGAAGCAAATCGACTAAACCGACTAGTCGAGTACATTTTGTAAACCGAGGTAAGTTGTATGTAAATAATAAAACTACATTGTTAATGTATGTATTCAAATTTTCATTGAATTGATATGATATGAATTGCTAGATTGTGAACTGAGAATGCATATTAATGATTGAGATAGTAGAAAGATCTAGTTGGGACCCTAGGAAATAAACCGAATATTCATGCCATAACATTCAGATTTCTTGTGTGCCAGTGTAAGACATGTCTGGGACATGCATCGGCCACATTATGAGTGCCAGTGTAAGACCATGTCTGGGACATGGCATCGGCATAGAGATGAGTGCCAGTGTAAGACATGTCTGGGACATGCATCTACCTCGACGATGATAGCCAGTGTAAGATATGTCTGGGACATGCATCGGCTAAGAGTTGTGCTAGTGTAAGACATGTTTGGGACATGCATCAGCACGTATATACGAGAGCTAGTATAAGACCATGTCTAGGACATGGCATCGGCCTCGACAGTGATAGCCAGTGTAAGACCATGTTTGGGACATGGCATCGACAACTTATCCCATGATTAAGGCTTATAGAATATCCGGTAGTATTCCGAAAGGCTCAACTTTAAAAGTTATGAAAGTGAGATAGTAAAGAAAGTATAATAATGCTGTATGTGGTATAGGTACCTATCTGGTATGCATGAGAATGAGCACAAAATAGAAAATGTGACTAGAGTAGACGGTAATGAGTAAGTCAAGCTTATACCTATCTTTGTGCTATGAGTATGATGACTAGAGGTGAAATTGTTGTTTTATATTTATTTATATGCAACTTATTAAGCTTTATGCTTACTCTATTTCCTTTCCATTTTCTTTCAGTGCGATTTATTTGCTTAAGGATCCCTTGGAGTCAGCGATATCGATCACACTATCAGCCGTAATACTTGGTATAGTTGGATTTATATTTTTGATTATGACATGTCTAGGGCTAGACCTTATTATTTTGTGTCTTTGAGAATTGAGCAAATGTGTTGGTCTAAAATAGATTCTACTCTTTACATTGAGCTTTGAATGAGGGCTTCTATTTTAAATCTATAAAAGATGCATCTTCATGGTTGAATGAATGTCTATTATACTTGTTTTGGTATTGGTTGATATTGACATGAAAATAGGTACACTAGGGTGGCAAAGAGGCTTGGTAGATAGCCTCATATTGTCCACACGGGTAGACACACAGGTGTGTGTCTAGGCCGTGTGTGATACACGGTCAGCGCCATGGGCGTGTGAGAAGGCCGTGCATCCCCTATACCTAGAAATTTCAACTCAGAATGCATGGTAAGGGTCACAAGGGCGTGTACCATGGTTGTGTGATGCTAACGTCAAAAATAGAATACCCATTTTTTGCACACGGGCTACGCCACAGGCGTGTTGTGGCTGTATGAAAGGACATGGGCAAAGGACATGTGCGTGTGTGTAACAGCCTAATTTTTAGTGGTGTCGGAACAGTGATTCGAGATCACTAAATCCGACAAATGAGTAGGAAATATTATTAATTTAGTGAGTATAAGTTAAATGTGAAGTTAGGAAAAATTTTGAAATAGTGAAATGTACAAAATATATATATTAAAATAATTAGAATTGAAAACGAGGTATCGAGACCTCGGGAATTTTAAATCGAGCCATAAATATTTTTATAAATATTTATGGAGTGTTAATAACTTAGAATTAAACTTTCGTCAAGAAATTTTAAAGCACTGATAGCTAATTGAACAAAAAGGACTAAATTGTATCAAATGCAAAATTGTAGGAAATGATTAAATAGCTTAAATGATAAAAGAAAGAGGGTTTAAAAGGCAAATAGACCCAAGGTCTATTTGGGCTGGACGACAAGAGCATTAAATCACCAAGAAAATAAGGGCAAAATTGGAAAATTGCAAAATTTACTTAATAAAGCTAGGATTAAAGTGGAATTATCTAGATTTCTCTTTATTTTTCTGCATTCTCATCAGCAAAAACACCATGGAAGAGTTCCCTTAAGCTGGTTTTTCATATTTTTACTGCAAGTAAGTTCAATTCTTGATTATCTCTTGAAATTTTTGTATTTTTGTGACTTTTACAACTAGGTCCATTTGTTGAATTCATTAATTCCTGATTCTATGAAAGAAATTGAAAGTTTCTATAAATATGTGCTGGAAGTATGTGATGATTTGATATAGAATTAGAGCTTTAAATTGTTTATATGCTGAGTTTATTGAAAGAATTGAATAGAAAGTGAATGTTTGGGACCTAAATTGTAAAAGAGTTTGAAGTTAGAGTTTTATGTGGAAATTCTGAATTTCAATAGTTATGAAATAACTTATAATGTCTAGGAAAAGTATTAATTGAGAAAATTAGTTTAATTGAGGGGTTAATTAAGTAAGGACTGAATTGTATGAACTGTGAAATTTGGGGCAAAATGAAAATCAACATTTTGCACTAAAACAGTTTTGGACAGCAGCAATAGTTTAACTTTGAAAAATCTCCAAAAATTGTATAAATCTAATTAGAGGATGAATAAATATGAAATTAAATATTATTGAGTCTAGTTTCTTCTAGAAGAAACGGTGTAAGCAATGGAATTGTAAATCATGAGATATAATAAGTTTTGTGAGACAATGTCAGAATGATTTCGGGTTCCCCTGTTCTGACTTTGGAAAATAATAAAAAATTGGAGAAAAATAATTAAGGGATTAAATTTATATGTTTAAAATCCTTAAAGAGTCCATTTTCAATAGAAATAAGCGGGAACATCATCCAAATCTCGTACGATGAGATAATTAATTCTTAGTGAAGAAAGGTCGGAACTGTCAGACAGCAGAATAGGGGAAATTTTAAAGAATAAACTGTACTTATTTTATAAACCAAAAATTCTAAAAATTTTATGGTAATAAGATAAGCAAGTCTAGTTTCAGGGAAAATTAGCGGATCTTAATTTCGTGTTCTGTAGCTTAAGATATAAATAATTTAGTAACTATGACACAAATGGACAGTTTTGAATATACATAAGTAAATAGTGAAATTATTGATAATGTTACTTGTTGCATGTTATATAAATTAAGGATGTGGAATGGAGAGGAGGAGGAGGAAAATATGTATGAATATTCAGCTAGCATGGCTAATTTGTATGTTTTAGGCTCATTGACTAAATTGAATAAAAGTAAAATTTTATGGACAATTTTGTAAAAAAAATGTTAGAAATGACCAATTTGCATGAAATGGATTATTTTATTATTTAAATTACAAAATTGAATGAAATTATTAATTTAGCTCAAGATCAGAGAAAAACATGTTTTAAGGATTAAATTGAAAAGGGTTGAAATTATGGAAAATTCTGACATTTTATAGAATTCATAGGTTGTTATCAATTTGTGTGAGAATAACGGCTGGAAATAAGGATTAAATTGCAATAATTTTATTTTATTTTAACCTAAGGATGAAATCGTCATTAATTAAAAGTTTAGGGGTAAAATGATAATTTTGTTTAGAGCATTAATTGAATGTATTATAACATGAAATAAATGAAAATGACGATCAAATTTCTTTATAAAGATCCGGATGACTTGAATACGAGACTTGAACATGGAAAAGAAAAGATATCGGATTAATGAAATATCTGATAAATGAATCGGTAACTCCGATAATGCTCTGTAACTCTATTCCGGTGACTGATTCGGGCTAGGGGCGTTACATTTATTGGTATCAGAGCTAAGGTTTAGCCGGTTCTCGGACCGAACGTAGTATATGTGAAGTCTAGAAATACATGCCATTATATAACTTGTGATAAGATAATTTAATATCTTCCAGCTCTGATGAGATTTATTTTACTTAAAGATAGAGATACTTTCCCAACCGAGCTAATTACGATAATGTTGAAAGCGATACTCAAATATGTGAGCAAAAGTAGATTATGATGAGTCGGAACTCATAAAGGTATGAATAAATGTTATATTTAAATTTATGTGTATAGTAAGTAAAATTTTAAGGTAAGTATCAATATTGAATTAAATTTGTATGGATATATGTGATTGATGTGGAAATAGAATTTTGGATATATGTTATATTTGAAAATTTTATTGATTGGGAATGTGATGAAATTGGTATGAATATGTGATTAATTGAAATGTGTATTGATTGGAAACTGGAAAGTGAATTGAATACCCTATTAACTGTACCGGACTGAGTCGGATATAGTTGGCATGCCATAGGATTTTGAGAAGGGATTTGGAGATGACATTTGGATATGCTGATGTTTATATCCTTCGGATTTATCCGAAGAGGCACTTTGTGCTATTCTAGTGTGTTTTGGATGGATTATATCATTCTGGTGTGTTTGGGAGGATTATATGATACTAGTGTGTTTTGGAGGATTATACTGGTGTGTTTTGGAGGATTATACTGGTGTGTTTTAGTTGGACATTTTGGTGTGTTTTGGATGGAATCCATGTATCCGCCAAAGTCAGAGTCTTGTTAATAGGGGTAAATATGAATACTAAGTGAAATTGAAATGAGAATTGAATTCCCTATTAACTTGTCGGACTAGTTGGATATAATTGGCATGCCATAGGAACTAGAAGTGTACGGGATTTTTCGGCTTTATTGATCAGGCACTTTATGTGTCGTATTTCAGGCACTTATGTGTCGTATTCTGATCAGGTACTATGTACCGTTTTAGGCACAATGTGCCTTACTGGTGTGTTTGGTTGGATCCATGTATCCGTCTGAGTCCGAGTTATGTTAATAGGGTTGAGTAAATGAAATGAGAAAATCAAATGAATTTGATCGATTAAACTATAGAAAGTGTGAAAAAGTGGAATTATGAAAAGAAATGCGAATTGTGAATTGAAATAGAGATATGAGATTGAAAGCTTGAACCAAAGGTTCATGAATTGATTAAAGATAATATAGATGATAAATGATGCCATTTGATGAAAGACTATTGCCGAGATATGAAATTAAAGCATAATTAACACATATGACTTATATTGTTACATGTTTGATGTCTATTATTTATTATAGTATTTATAATTTGAATTATGGTAATACCACTGAGTACAAACATACTCTGTAACACCCTTCGCCCGTATCCCTCACTGGAACAGGGTTCGAGGTGCTACCAGATTTAAACTCATCCATTTATATAAAACCAGACCGTAAAAATTTTTGATCAATTTTAAACTTTTCATACACACGTATATTATCCTTTAATCGGGCTTACAAGGCCCAAAATATTCATGAGGCATTATTAAATATTTACCAATATCTTAGTCTTGTATCATTTACTTACTCAACTTTACAACCCTATACATGCCATAGACTCGAAACACTAAGATTTACTTACGCCGATAGCGTAGACTTGACAATGTGATAATATCTCTGACGGCCTCCAACCCGAGCTAACCTGGCAACCCTAGGGAATATGGGAAAGAAAAGGGGAGTAAGCTTTACGCTTAGTAAGTTCATAAGAAAACAATAAGCAACTCATTAACAAGTTTTATCAATGTTTACAACATAATCACAAATTCACTACAAGTTGTCTTCCTGAGCAATAGTCACTAAATTATTCACTACGAATCAAATTTCTCATTGTACAGAATTCAAAATATGTTCTATTTGATTTCATTTGAAACTAGACTCATTAAGGAGTCTAAGCATATAAATTTTATCTTATAACCATTTTTGTACAAATTATAATGATTTTCTAAAAACAGAACAGGGGACCCCGAAGTCATTTGACTCTATCCCACGCCACGTCAAATATCTCATTATCAGCAATTCTTTTGCTTACACGGTTTCTTTTATAAGAAACTGGACTCATTAAGCTTTAATTACATAATTTATTCAGCTTCTAACTCAACTCCAACAATTTATGGTGATTTTCCAAAATCACATTACTGCTGTTGTCCCAAGCAGATTTATTACAAATTTACTCTTTCACACATTCTTTGCATTCACATTATTTAAACAACAATCAATTTCATCACATATCTATAATTTCACTCAAGCATAATCTCAATACAATACATCATGCTCAATGATTCGCACACAACCATTCAAATTAGCAATTATAAGATGATTCCGCACATAGTCCACCCTTATCGATAATTTACGATGGTTTTGCCCTTACTCACATATATGACATAGGCATTTTCACCTATGCTTCTTATTTCACATTCATGATTCAATTCCAATCGATCTAACATGCATAAGAATATATCACATACCTGGCCAACTTAATGCATTGAACAAATTCAATTGCCGATTTAACACAAGGTCTCATAGTCTTAGACTTTTATCAAATCACCGGCATTTAGCCTGCTAGGTTTTAAACCCGATAATATTATTCACTAGCTTAAAGCTTGCTAGGCTCAAAGCCCAAATATCACCATTATAAAGTCGTCTCATAAACAATTCATATAATATAGCATGTATACCTGTTCACTTTGCTCTATTTAATCATTCAATCACAATTTATAATTTCCCTTTGAATCATTCGATATTTTGCACACTAAGTGTCATTCTCAATATCTCACACACTAAGTGTCATTCTCAATATTTCGTACACTGAGTACCATATTTGATTGCCCCGCACACTAAGTGCCACATTTTGTCGATATGGCGTCAGACATTAAAATATTCACGTATATACAATTTATACAATATTAAAGCATTAGAAACATCAATTTAACAATGCTTATTGCATACGAACTTACCTGGCTAAATTGTAGAGATACCAAAGTTCAGGGGCACTTTGGTAATTTTCTTATTTTTCTCGATTTTCCACCCGATCTTGATCTAAATTAATAATTTCATTCAGTATATTAATTTAGACATTAAAACACCTCATGTCATACAATTTGGTCATTTTTGTCATTTTTACAAAATTACCCCTAAAGTTTTACTTTTATTCATTTTAGTCCCTGAGCTCAAAACATGCAAATTAACCATTTTTAACCATAATTAAGCTTAGCCAAATGTTCATGGTATCAAAAAAGTCCATAATTCACTTTATGGAAAAATTATAGTTTTGCCCTTAATATTTCAACTTCTTTACAATTTAGTCCCTATATCATAAAAATGCAAATTCATGAAATTGAGTAAAATTCTACTATAGACGAATATCACTAGTGTCTCTAGCAGCCCACACATTTCATTTATTTGACATTTCAACCACAAAGTTTTCACATTTATCAATTTAGCCCTTAATTGTCAATTTCACAAAAATTCACTTACAAAAAGTGTTTAATTATCAACAAGGACTCATATTCTTCCATTAAACTTCAAAGCCCTATTATACTCATCAATGGCAAATATCAAACTATTCAATGGTTTTGCAAAATAATCCCTTCATTAGATAGATTAAGCAACAACGATCCCGAAAATATAAAAATAATTAAAAACGGGACTAAAAATGCCTACCATGCATTAGCTGAAATTTGGAAGCTTCTTCCATGGCTTCTCAAGCCTTCATATTCGGCTGGTAAAAAGAGAATGAAAAAGATGACACCTTGATTCTTTTATTATATTCATTTTTTTATTATTTTAACCAATTTACAATATTAACCTTTATACACTTTATTTATTACACCAAATGCCAAGCCATCATATCCCACTATCTCTTTAATGGGCTAATTACCAAATAAGGACTTCTACTTTTAAGTTCTATATCTATTTAATACCTTTAGGTTATAGAACACAACTTTTGCACTTTACACAATTTAGTCCTTTTTGTTTAATTAACTATCGAAACGATAAAATTTTTCAACGAAACTTTAATACTATCTTATTGCCACTACTTAAATATTTATAAAAATATTTACGACTCGGTTTATAGAAACAAGGTCCCGATACCTTATTTTCTAAACCCAATTGACCTTAGGGTCATACCACTTGAACTTAATAAATCGCTTATAAAACAAAAATCACAATATCAAAAACATTTTTAAAATCACAATTAACTCATAAATAATAAATATAATATTTACCAATCTACTCGTTCGGATTTGGTGGCCCCGAAACCACTGTTCCGATCAACCCTAAAAAAAGGGGCTGTTACATACTCAACGTATGATTATATTACTATAATTCAAATTATTTATTATTAAATGTTAAATTTAAATTATGTATATGGTAAGAGAAGTATGAGTTAGTGATATTGAGATATTTGAAATGTGTTTATGATGAGAAGGAACTTAGAAATGTAAGAATAGAAGTTCATGATATGTATGTGACAATGTACGAAATGAGATAATCAAAAGTTGAGAAATGATGAAACGTGAATGAAATGAAAGTTTATATTGTGATAAACTTGTCTATGTTTGTGTGGCATTCATATGATATTATGTGTCTGACTTGTTTGGTTAAGTAAATGCTATGAGTAAATTTTCTCAAAATTCATGGAATGTATGTTTAAGTACACTAGTTTGAAATGGATAATTGAAAAGTTCGTGTAACATAATCATGTATGTTAAGTTGTTTGAAGTGAATTATGTAATTGTGATGATATGATGTTGATGATAAACGCTAAGTTATATGTGTGTATTTATGAGAACTCAGTTAGAGGCTTTACGACCTCACCCTCTTACCAATGTAGTATTTTATAATGAAAATTTACAAAAAAAGAAGTTGAATAAGTTCACAATTGTGAAACTAATGAGTACAGTAATGGAATAATTAATAATGCAGACGGAGTTGAAAATAGTTTGACAAGTGAATACAATTTAAAAAAAAAAGATATCAGATTATTCTAAAGATCATTCAGATTACGTAATGTCACGGTTAAAGAAAAAGTTAACCTCGGCTAGTCGACTTATTTAGATACAATGTCTGAAGTATGTGTTTGCTGAAATTTTTCCCGAATTGGTTTTCGTTAGTGAATGGAATGATGCGGGGTGCATGATGACAGAATTAGTAAAAAAAATGATAATTGAGTAGTAAAGATGTTTGTGTGTGATAGTTACAGTTGAAACGAATATGATCATATTTTCTGGGTATTCTATATATTCTTTTATCCTCAGAGATATGTGTGTGTGGTTGTTCAGTCTCTGGTGGAGTTCTGATGTTTTGAGAATGCTAGTTAATTAGGATGTTAGACGAAAGCCCTATTGGTCTGGTCGGTTTATGATCGTCATTTCTTCATCTTCTTGGAATTCTATTTTAATATGTTGGAAATGAAGTTAATGGTAAAAATTTATGTGAGACTATTCTTATGTTTCTACTAATTATGATTTTGTTTTATACATGCGGGAAATATATTATATCTGTTATGATGGAAGTCCAGATTCGGTAAGCAGTGTTTTTCTTCTGGCTTTCTTTGAGAAATTATCAAGATCTTTATTATCTTCTTGTGAGTTAGATGTACTAGTGATTGCACGAGCGTTACATAATATCTTTGAGTTCATGTTCAGATGTCTATTTGTTAGCAAGTAAGCCGAACATTAAGAACATTTAGGATTATTGCAGTCAATGATAATACTAATATGTTATGAGATAGAATGACTATAGATTTCGAATTGGGATTGTCATTAACATCGGAAAGGAAAATGTTATTTAGTTTATGGTTGTTCATTTGACAAAGAAAGATCTGTATGATCATTTCAGTAGGTACAGAGTTTTCATTTGACAGATCAGCTAAGTATATGTATCCCTGAGAGGGTAATTTAGAATTTTGACAGTATGTTCCAACATTGTGTTCTAGAGTTCAAAAGTGAATGGAAAAAGATATTTGAGGTTAAATCAAATTGTGATTCTGAGAAGTTAGTAAAGGTGTTTTATGAGTGTTGAAAGCAACTTCTGGTAAGATTTTCGGGGACGAAAATCCCTAAAGGGGGGGGGAGAGTTGTAACAGCCTAATTTTCAGTGGTGTCGGAACAGTGATTCGAGATCACTAAATCCGACAAATGAGTAGGAAATATTATTAATTTAGTGAGTATAAGTTAAATGTGAAGTTAGGAAAAATTTTGAAATAGTGAAATGTACAAAATATATATATTAAAATAATTAGAATTAAAAACGAGGTATCGAGACCTCGGGAATTTTAAATCGAGCCATAAATATTTTTATAAATATTTATGGAGTGTTAATAACTTAGAATTAAACTTTCGTCAAGAAATTTTAAAGCACTGATAGCTAATTGAACAAAAAGGACTAAATTGTATCAAATGCAAAATTGTAGGAAATGATTAAATAGCTTAAATGATAAAAGAAAGAGGGTTTAAAAGGCAAATAGACCCAAGGTCTATTTGGGCTGGACGACAAGAGCATTAAATCACCAAGAAAATAAGGGCAAAATTGGAAAATTGCAAAATTTACTTAATAAAGCTAGGATTAAAGTGGAATTATCTAGATTTCTCTTTATTTTTCTGCATTCTCATCAGCAAAAACACCATGGAAGAGTTCCCTTAAGCTGGTTTTTCATATTTTTACTGCAAGTAAGTTCAATTCTTGATTATCTCTTGAAATTTTTGTATTTTTGTGACTTTTACAACTAGGTCCATTTGTTGAATTCATTAGTTCTTGATTCTATGAAAGAAATTGAAAGTTTCTATAAATATGTGCTGGAAGTATGTGATGATTTGATATAGAATTAGAGCTTTAAATTGTTTATATGCTGAGTTTATTGAAAGAATTGAATAGAAAGTGAATGTTTGGGACCTAAATTGTAAAAGAGTTTGAAGTTAGAGTTTTATGTGGAAATTCTGAATTTCAATAGTTATGAAAGAACTTATAATGTCTAGAAAAAGTATTAATTGAGAAAATTAGTTTAATTGAGGGGTTAATTAAGTAAGGACTGAATTGTATGAACTGTGAAATTTGGGGCAAAATGAAAATCAACATTTTGCACTAAAATAGTTTTGGACAGCAGCAATAGTTTAACTTTGAAAAATCTCCAAAAATTGTATAAATCTAATTAGAGGATGAATAAATATGAAATTAAATATTATTGAGTCTAGTTTCTTCTAGAAGAAACAGTGTAAGCAATGGAATTGTAAATCATGAGATATAATAAGTTTTGTGAGACAATGTCAGAATGATTTCGGGTTCCCCTGTTCTGACTTTGGAAAATAATAAAAAATTAGAGAAAAATAATTAAGGGATTAAATTTATATGTTTAAAATCCTTAAAGAGTCCATTTTCAATAGAAATAAGCGGGAACATCATCCAAATCTCGTACGATGAGATAATTAATTCTTAGTGAAGAAAGGTCGGAACTGTTAGACAGCAGAACAGGGGAAACTTTAAAGAATAAACTGTACTTATTGGCTAAACAAAAAATTCTGAAAATTTTATGGTAATAAAATAAGTAAGTCTAGTGTCAGAAAAAATTAGCGGATCTTTATTTCGAGTTCTGTAGCTTAAGATATAAATAATTTAGTGACTATGACGCAAATGGACAGTTTTGAATATACATAAGTAAATAGTGAAATTATTGATAATGTTACTTGTTGCATGTTATATAAATTAAGGATGTGGAATGGAGAGGAGAAGGAGGAAAATATGTATGAATATTCAGCTAGCATGGCTAATTTGTATGTTTTAGGCTCATGGACTAAATTGAATAAAAGTAAAATTTTATGGGCAATTTTGTAAAAAAAATGTTAGAAATGACCAATTTGCATGAAATGGATTATTTTATTATTTAAATTATAAAATTAAATGAAATTATTAATTTAGCTCAAGATCAGGGAAAAACATGTTTTAAGGATTAAATTGAAAAGTGTTGAAATTATGGAAAATTCTTACATTTTATAGAATTCATAGGTTGTTATCGATTTGTGTGAGAATAACGGCTGGAAATAAGGATTAAATTGCAATAATTTTATTTTATTTTAACCTAAGGATGAAATCGTCATTAATTAAAAGTTTAGGGGTAAAATTATAATTTTGTTTAGAGCATTAATTGAATGTATTATAACATGAAATAAATGAAAATGACGATCAAATTTCTAAATAAAGATCCGGATGACTTGAATACGAGACTTGAACGTGGAAAAGAAAATTTATCGGATTAATGAAATATCTGATAAATGAATCGGTAACTCCGGTAATGCTCCGTAACTCTATTCCGGTGACGGATTCGGGTTAGGGGCATTATAGTGTGTCCAGGCCATGTAAAGTCTGCACTTGTTTTATTGAAAATCGTAAAAATTAAATTGGCCACACGGGTGCAGGACATGGGCGTGTCCCAAGCACATGGGCGTGTGCCCTATACCCACATGGGCGTGTGGAGCCTTAATGCACAAAATTTTCTAAGTTTTTCTTAAGCCCTGGTTTGGTCCCGAACTGCCTTGAATGTATGTTTTGGGCCTCGTAAGCCTAATTAAGGGACAAATTGCATATGAAATGAAAAGTTTTAAATTGATCAAAATTTTATGGCCTGATTTTTTAATATTGGTTGAGTTTAAGTCCGATAACACCTCAAACCCGTCCCGACATTGGATACGGACGAGTAGTGTTACATAGGCCGTATTAGGTTCTGAGGCATGTTGGACCATTGCTTATTAGATAGAGCTACCTCCTGAGTTGGATCACATTCATGATGTCTTTGACGTGTCTATTTTGATGTGCTATCAATTTGATCCTTCACATGTGGTTCCAGTGGAGGAAATTGAGTTAAGGCCAGACTTGTCTTTTGAGGTGGACTCGGTGCAAATTCTGGATTGCGAAGTTAAGGTCTTCAGGGGGAAGACTATTCCATTAGTTAAGGAACTGCAGCAGAATCATGGTTCCAAGGATGCCACTTAGAAGCCTAGGGGCTCGATATGTTAGCAGTATCCTCATCTCTTTAAGTTAAGTAAATTTTGAAGTCAAAATTTCTTTTAGGAGGGGAGAGTTGTAACGTTCCAAATTTCTTAGATTTTAATTGTACACGTTTGTTAAATAATTTGGTTTGATATTGTGGTTAAGTGCCTTGGATGTTTGCTTTAGGTCTTGAGTTTGATTCTCTTATTTTGGATTTTCGTTATTAATTCTGAATTATGCCCAACTTGGACCTTATGGTTCATCTTTTATTTTTGTTAAGTTATGCCATGGATGAGCCTACTGGTTCAGTGGTGTGGCTTCAACTTGCCACTTGGTCTTGTGTCCAAATCCTGAGCTGCGCGAGAACGTAGTATTTTTTTCCTTTACTATTGTTGGTTGTTAAGTTTAATAAATCTAATGGGTTAGTATTGGATTAAGATAAAGTTCTATTTATTTTTTTAAATTTTAATTTACCTGAATCCCTATTTTGACTCAGTTTTTAACCGCCCACATCATTCACTTTTTATTTATGTCAGTTTTTGTTTTCCTTTATTTGCTCTATTTTCCTTTCTTTCTTGGAAGCTTCTTTCTTTCTTTTGTTAATTCTTGTTGCTGGTAATTTGTTGTGGAAATTACGTTGTCTTTCTATTTTTTATCATAGGGCAATAATTGCGTAAGTTTCGTTGATGATTTTTCTTTTATTGTTTGCTTTAACTTGTTCATTATTTAAGGTTGAGCTTTAGTTTTAGTTTCCGTTCTATACCCTATTAAGTGTTTTATTGGTTTTCTTATTAGGTGAAAAGGTTGTGAATCAAGATCCTCCAGTGGTGTAATTGTTGTGTTGTTTTCTGTTTCGATGGAGTAAGTATTCGAACATTAATTTTGGGACTATTTCTTAAAGAAAAATGGGTATTTTTTAAATTAAATTGTGTTATAATCAGTCCGTTTAAATTTTATATGTATGATTCAAAGTGTGATAATTGTGTGGGTTATTAAGTTTGCCATCAAGTGTGTGAAACTAACTCGGAACCTCATTTGAAACTCGGAAAAATTGTAAAACATGGGCTGTTTTCGAAACTGACTAGTGTCACACGACCTCCCACACAGTTGTGTGGCTGGTCGTCTGATAGATTGTGTGCCACGTTGTGCGAAGCACATGGCCGTGTGTGATTACACAGCTTAGAAAGGTAGACCGTGTGGACCACACAAGCTGGCTTGTTAGGCCATATGGGTTACATAGCTGTGTGGGCCCTTTTGGCCCATTTTGAAGTCCCAATTAGGGGCCATTTATAAGGACTCAAAAATTGGATCAATGGGCATCTTAGTAAGACTGTAAAATAGGAAAATTCAGTATGTTACACGTAAGTAAGCTTAGGAAGCATGTTGTTTGTGTTCACTATGTATAAGTTATGTGTTATATTATGCTCTGTTGACATATGTTCAGTTATGTCTGCCATGCAACCTATATGGTATGTTTGTATATTAGTATGATCATGAATTTGCATTAGGGGTGGGCGTGATATGTTGGAGGAAGTGTATATGGCAGTTTTATTGCAATTATTACGGCTAGGCCGCAAATTTCTATCTAGTAGCTCAACTACATATTTATGAATGGCATACCGCTGCATATCAGTGTAATTGGACGGATGGACACATGTTGTTCTAATTAGTGAGATTGATTGGACGGAGATAATATGTAGCGAATGGGGTAGGATATGCTCTGATATTTTATATGATATGCTTCGATATGTTATACAATATGCTCCGATATATTATATGATATGCTCTGATATATTATGATACAAAATTTCAATATGATTATTTGTATATGCAAATCACATAAGTAAATTCTATTTGTGGGCCAAATCACACATTGGACTTTTAACTCACTCGTTTGTTTTGTTACATTTCAAGTGATCTCCAAGCTTAGGATTGGACGGTGACTCCAGAGCTCGATTTACACACTTTGGTTTAAGTATGTTTTGGACATATTTATGGACTCTACGGACTTTTTGGATTTTTAATTTTTATTTGGGACTTTAACATTGATTTTGGTATTTTGCAAAATTTCTAATTTCAATTGGTATTCAAATCATGATTAACGATAAACTAAGGTTATATAAGATCGGATTGCTATAATGTTTTTTCGTTGCAAAGTTTTTTTTGACTAAGTTGTTACGACATTTATCAAACAAACATTTTAAGTAGGATGGATCTGGTTTAAGTTGACTAATAAAACACTGTTTTCATCAAAGAATTCACAGGTTTTCAATATAGAAGTGCTTTCAATGTGTTAATCAATTTTGTTTTTCCTTTGAGTTTTTTGCAAAAGTTAAGTATTATTGTTTTGACGTATGATGTAACCCTCACAATCCGACCATAACGTCTAGGTCGGGTGTGGGGTATTATGAATCCTTTTTTAGAGTTAATAGTGAGATTTGTTTGTTTGATTGTTTGTGTTTTTGGGACTATTCACAATTATTCAAAACACTCAAAATCAAGTTGACGATGAGAATGAGGAGGATCGACCCATAATTACTTTGGAAAATATTTTGGGTCAATGTAATAAAATACTCACGATCTGAATGAACTGAGAGATGTGCTTGAAAAGAAGTTCCGTAATATTGATTCTAAGGTTGGCAATATTACACTTGAGATGCGTACTACGTAATGTATTATCAATGAAAATTTTTGTGCTCTTTCTGATTAGTTAAGCAATTCATCTCATTTGAATAAGACTGGTCAAACTACTGAATTTTCTCTTCGTAGTGATTGTAATAATTGTATTAATATTTTTGATGATGCAACCACTAATGATCATGTTGGATAGACTTCTTTAGTAAAACCGAAGTTTTCTATCCTTTTTTTAGATTAAACATGATTTGGATGTTTATTATGATTGGAAACAACGAAGACCCCAAAACTCACCCACAATATTTACTCCTCCTAAAACATTCAAATTTAGAGTTGGAGTGAATGAATGTCATTGGTCTGGTTTAAAAGATCAAAGAGGTTCCTAATGCTTGATACACTATCGTCCAAAAGAAGAAAGTAAGTGTGGTTTTATGGCTATCATTCAGTCTAGATCTAGCATTGCACCTTGCATTAAAGCTAATGTCGAGGAAGTGGATAATGGGTGATAATGATAGTGATAGTGAACTTTGTAACAGGAAAAAAGTTGATAGTGAGTGATAGTGATAGTGAACTTTGTAACAGGAAAAAGTTGATAGTGAGAATTATTTCTTAGAGTCCCTGAGTTTGGATGAGTTAGAACTTTCTTATCCTCCTAAAGAGTTGAATTTTTTATGAATTAAATGTTCAAAATTTTTGTGAGGGGATATGAGAAGTGAGAAAAATTCATGTCAAAAGATTGAGCGAAAAGAGAACTTTAACAATAAAAGTCTACTTGATAATCCAATTTTAGTGAGTGGAGAATCATATGAGGTAAAATTTGAAATTTCAATTTAGAATGAAAAAAAGATTGGAAAGAAACAAACATTCTCTACAAAGGAAATAAGTGATTATATTTTCACTAACCTTAACTTGAATTTATCAAGTGGACTTATTTTTTTCTTTCCGGAATTTGTTGATCCATTGAGAGGAGTTCAATTAAACTATTCCACCTATGACGAAGATTATTTCTTATTCGATCAAGGAAATGATTCGAGGACGAATCTTTCTGAGGAATGGGAAATGATATATGTACGGATGGGGTAAAATTTATTTAATTAAGTTAATCAAATTACCAATTGTCAGGATAAATGAAGGGTGTTACAAGAAGAATATAAATATTAAAAAAGATATTTATGAAATAATATTATATTAACTATAAACCCTTGCATCTTTAATGGTTAATCTTAAGCTTATAGTTTACATTATGAAGCGGATGATGTAGCACATTTTATTTTTTGATTAAATTAATAAACTTTATTAATATAATACACTTTATTGCATGTATTTGTGAGCTTTAAGCTTGATCTTCTAGTTTCACATGGAAGAGGAAAGACTAGTGCTTAATTGGTCGAATGGATGCCACCATCGGCTCTGTGTGTAAAGGAAAATTTTGATGCCGCATTCAATAGTAACAAGCACATATTTGGTACAATGGTTGTTATAAGGGATAATGGCTAAACTAGCCATATATGCCATTTTTTTAATTAAGCTTATAAGCCAATTTTCTAAAATTTAGGGAAATAAGTTATTTTTGGAGAAAAAAATGGAAAGCACGTTTGATTCACTTTCCTGCCAACTGTATAAAAAGTGTGCCTAGCTGGATACTCTTTCCGTTTCTCTCTCCCAGGGTTAAGGTTTTTTTAATGAGTTTAGGGTTTTTGACTGAAATTGTGAAATTTAATAGGTAGTTTTGAGGAGTCGGGGATGTAATAACCCACCTCATAACACATACATTCCATATGTCGTGGCAGAACAGGACTATAGCCTTAGAAACTCATTCTGGGGAAATTTGGTTTTAGGATGATTGTGCTTGATAAGATCAAGGGTCAAAGTCTAGGTGGAGGTTCCAGTCGGTGACCATGACACGATCATGGGTTCGAGTAAAACTAAGGGCTAATTGTCGGTCGTTAAGAGTTCAAGCTTTTTGGATACCTACATAAGATTTAGGTCGTAATGATAGAGAAAAACAGAGGGATTTCTGGTGTAATTAAGTAATTTTTTTCTCTATTTCAACACAGTCGATATCCTTAACCTCTCAATCTTATTTGAAGGCTAACACCAAGGTAGACACAAGAGGACTCCTAGGGGGAGCGGATGTTTCAGCGAAAGTAGAGGTCAAACTCGAGTCAACAGGGTGGTGGTTGTAGTTATTAATGTGTTATTTAATAATGATAATTGTTGTCAACTCGAAAGAAGCATCACCTTTACTCCTCCGAAACAGTCGCTCCCTGCTTAAGAGTCCTCCTGTGTCCACGACAGTGTCGAACTTTATATAAGAAGGAAGGTTAAAGGTACTAGTTTCCTAGAAATGAAGAAAAAAATTACGCTGATTATAGTAGAAAAGCCCACAATTTCTCACTATGATTGTGCCCTCAAACTTATGTCTGTTATTTAAAAGGCAACATTTTCAGGTATCCAAAAAGTTTGAGTTTGTTGCCGTGTAACGACAGTCAACTAGCTCCTCCGTTATACCTCAATCCATGATTAGATAACGACCATCAATTGAGACCTCCACGTATACTTCTACACGTGATCGTACAAAGCAAAATCACCCCGAAACTCGACTTCCTCAAGATAGGCTTCGAAGGTAATGGCCCCATCTCAACATGATATATGAAATGTGTGTGAATCGGAGTGATATTGCATCACTGACGACTCAATAATACTTTGAACATTAACCAAAATTTTTTAGCAACATAAATTTTTAACACTGAAATGTGTTCTTTAGAAGAGGGATAGAGAGGCTGTGGGAGAAGATTTTTGAGAGATGATGAAGCATGGAGTGGAAGACCCCTTTTTATAGGCGTGGGGGAGGGTTTGATTGCAAAGTAGAAATTTCCTGTGGTTGAAAATGTACTACAAGACTAGCATCTTCGAGGAACATATTCAAAACATGCTTAAAATCGACTGAAAAAAAGTACGGACAGGTACTTTTGAAGAAAAAGGTTAGAGAAAGCTGGCCCAACTAGGCGAGCTTTCTTTAACATTTTTTTCTACTGAAAGTTAAAAGGACCTACCCTAGAGAATAATTATGTATAATTCATGCAAGTTTTGAAGCGTTGAATACTTTGGGGAGCACTATTTTGATGAAATTATATAACTTCAAGAACGCATTTTTGAGTAATATTTTGCATTTCATCATCATTGTTCAATGAATGTGTGTATTCATAAACAAATTTTGAAGCAGGTATTCCCTCTTTCACTGTTTTATTTTCCAATTAAAGGTATTCATAAACTTAGACATGCAACAAATTAATATCAAACGTCAAACTGTTGAGTTGCGAGAGTCGTGTTTGCTTCTTTTGACAACCCTTTACTTATTTTTTTGGTTTTGTTAATCTGATTTGTGACCAATATTGAAATGAGTCGATGAATGAAATCCATATTTACTACGACAGTAAAATCTGTAATACAGAAGTCGGGTGGTATTTGTAGGATTACAGTCCATGGAATTGGCATTCAATCATACCATTAAATTACGTGAGCTACGAACTAGAATCAGGTGGAAAGTTAGGAGGATTGACCCCAGAAAGAATTTCAAGGTTACAATATAGATATCTTGCTTACATTAATCCCTATAGGTATGACCTATTTGATATGAATGGAAAGCTCCAGCTCGAGACGGTCATACCATCACATATCTTAAGAAAAATGTTGTAATGGAGTTATATGTCAAGTTTTCCGAGCTTGATGGATCAGACCCATCTTCAGCCACATTTGCGGCTAATGCTGGAACTGGAGCTGAAGCAAAAAGTCCTACGACACTGTTGTGTGGTGGGATTAATGGCTTGTTACAAAGCACCTACTACAATGTCCCTGAAACATCTATGGGTAGACACTCGTCGGTCTTCGGCGTGGATTTAAACTTCAGTGCAAAGTACCAATCGGGTGTGATCATAACAAGAATCTCGACATTCAGGGTCGATAGTCAATCAGTGTGTTCAATTTCAACTTCATTGTGGGCTTGATGTCATGGGGTCGAAAGCACTTATATTGGGGGTTCATTGACGTACACTGGACACCAAACACCAAACCGGTGCAGATTTTGGTAGGCACCTGAGTTACGGAAGAACCAATGACTTAATCTTTCGACGAGGACCAACGATGGTATATCGAACCCTTTGTTTGAAAAGGAAAATGAAGGCGTATGTGAGGAAGAAGATGCGGCTGAGGAAGAAGATGCAGGTAAGAAGTAAGATGCAGTCGTGGAAGAAGATGCAGATGAGGAACAAGGGACAGCGGATGTAGTTGATAGGGAGAAATCAGACCCTGAACCAATCTAACAGTACGATTTGAATAGTTTAAAGGTGGCACTATTTCCTAGACCAAAGTCAAATCCAATGGAACCAAAACCTTGTAGGTTTGACGATGACGACTCGGATACTCTAAATCCAGATTCGCTATATAAAGCATATGAACCTCTATCCAACATGACCAATATGACTTATCGGCCGAGGGTGGTTTAAAGTTTCCGTGTCTACCACATAGTACACCTGGCCATACAAGCACATTGCGCGATGTAGGAGTACTAGAAGTTTGAACGGAATAAAAAAAAAGATGTTTTATTTGCTACACTGAAGCAGTATACTTTAATAACGACATGAACTACCATGTCACGAAGTCTCGTTCTGAGAAATTCGAGGGAAAGTATGCAATTCACGACCCGAGATGCAAGTGAAAAATCATGACATCTTTACAGAAGAAGACTGATTTGTGGATTATAAAGAAGTATTCCGGTCTACATATTTGTGTTGCAGTAGGTACAAGTTATGATCATCCTAGGCATAACTCAGAAATGATTTCTAACTTTTTTTACCGATAGTGAAGGCGAGTCCTAAGATTCCTGTCCCGATGTTGATTGCGAACATCTGTAGCAGTACGTGATATGTGATATTCGTGACAGGTTTTTAAAAATTTATAATTAATCGTTCTTGAAACTAACTATTATCACGATGAAGGAAAGTGTACCTATCGAACAGTAGTATAGCTTTAGCAAGACCAGATTGTCGAACCCAAAGGAACCAAGGGTACTAGTAATTACTTTATTTTTATTATCTAGCCTAAAAATTAAGGAATATAAACTAATTAACTAAACTAAGAGTGCATAGAGAGAAATTGGGGAAAAGCTTTTGGGAAAACTCGATTGATTAAGACAAAACCCAAGGAAAAATCCACCTAGACTTCACTTGTTATTTGACTCTGAATCAGACGATTTATTCATTTGACTTGATCCGTAGAAATCCCTAAGTTATATTATTATCTCTCTCGAGACTAATAACGTCTAACCCTAGGTTAATTAATTTAAATCTCTTTCTAATTAACACCTAGTATTGCATTGACTCGATCTATGGACTCCCTTATTAGGTTTCACCCTAATCCGGCAAAATCTTGTCACCTTATCTCTAGGCGTGCAATCAACTTCGCTTAATTATGAAAAATTTATTCTTAGACATGGACTTTTTCTCCTCTGAATAAGCACATTAACTTGAATCAATATCCTGGAATATTAAGACAAGAATTAAGAACACATAATTAAGAACAAGTCAAATATTTATCATACAATTCAGATAATAATAACAAGATCTGTCTTAAGTTTCATTCCCCTTAGGTATTTGGGGGTTTAGTTCATAATTATAAAAGAAAACATCTTAGAAGAATAATGAATACAAAACATAAAGAAAACCCAAAACCCCTGAATGGAAATTGAAGGGAGATCTTCAGTCTTGACGATGAATCCAACTTCTGAGATGGATCAATCGGCTTCCCTTAAGTAATTCCTTGCCTCCTACTTCGTATGTCAATTCTAAGTGCCTCAGCAGGTGTTTAAATAGGCTTTAGAATGCTTAAGAGCCCTCAAAAGTGGTGTTTTCCGAATAGGACTATACTTGGGCTTGACAGAGACACGCCTGTGTGACACGCCCGCGTGCGATTGCTCTATCCCATGGTCAAGGCTATTAAATAGGCACGGGTGTGTAGTCTACTCGTGTAAGTCGTGCATCGATCCTTCAAATAGACACGGCCATGTGGCTTACCCGTGTGAGGAAGTCCAGGCCGTGTTGATTTCCTACGTGGGTCCATTTTCTCTGTTTTCGTCTTATTTCTCGTTCTTTTTACTCTTTTATACTCACCTAAGTATAAAACATGAAATTAAAGAATTAGGAGCATCGAATTCACCAAATCTAAGGAGAAACCATCCATAAATGTGCTAAGCATGGGATAAAAATATGTATAAATTACGGTTTATCAAGTACCCCCACACTTAAGCGTTTGCTTGTCCTCAAGCGAAATCCTCAACTCACAATCAAAATAAATTTTTCTCAATTTATAATCCCTATCAATAGTATCTCAAAATAATCTATAAGTATTCATACATTGAGAATTCAACTAAAAGTACATCAAAGTTTCAAACATTCCAAGTTGAGCATTTTATCACGAAAACATAGGTGTCCCCCCCATCTAAGTAATCACCTTTGATCAAAATATCATAGAGTTTAACATCCTCACTAAAGATTTACTCAAATCACTCGAGGTGTTTAAGGATATCAAATAAAGCACTCATTAGTCAATATGAAAAGTTATTACCATAGGGTCGCATGAAAATCAAATCTCCACCACTATATATTGAGATGATACATCAATCAAAAAGGTCTTTAGAGGGTTGTAACGTGGCTTTGGTTTAGGGGTGTGGTCACAAGCTGAAAGAAAAGGTTAGAATTGAGATTAAATTGAAAAAAAAATTACCTAACTGGAAAAAATAACTAATTATCAATTGAATACAAATGAGCTTCTTCTCAGAATATGAAATTAACACTCAAGCTCAAAAACGACGAATTACTACTAATTATTTTTTTTAAGAACAAGTCAAATAACACAGAACTTAATTATTGCAACGAATAATAAAACATAGCTAAGCAATTAACTCAAATCAAATCTCGACAAAAATAGGGATCAAATTAGGGGATTTCAACAATAATGGGTTATGGGTTAATATTGAGGGTAAACCAATTAATGGCTTGTTAGGCTCAAAGGGGTTCACTAAGGGTTAATTATGAAGGTAGGCTTTTGTGGAGTGAGTGGGTTAAACTTAAGTGCCTTTATCATCGCGGCATATCAAATCAAATAATGTGGTTTTGACATGTATAATCAAGCAAGTTCTAGAATAACAAATCAATACTGACGCACTCATAATAAAAGTGAGCATGAAAGAAATAAAATATGCTCTAAAGGCTCAAGATCTCACAAAAATTATGGCTTTTTGATGTTTAAACTTGTGAACATCAACTCAAGATAATACCTAAACTTAGGAAAACAACCTAAAATTTTTTAATTCTCAAAAATCAACTTATCATGCTTGATTCCCTAATGTCTTAAAGTTTAAACAATCAATGCATAAATGCCTATGTTTTAATTCAATACATATCAATAAAAATCATAAATTAATTAAAATTCATTCTAATAGTGATATGAGAAGATCACATGAGAACAAGAAAAAGTTTAGGGATTTCTGATAATGATATAAATAACCCCCCACACTTAAGATGTACATTGTCCTCAATGTACAAAGTTAGATTCTTGACGATATAGATATAAGATCATAAGATAGGGAGAGAAGTGAAACTTCCTGAATGATGAATGAACTCCTTGAATTGGAGTTCTGGAGAATAATCGACCAAGGCAATGATGAGAGTGGAGGAGGATACTCCAGTGGTGGTAGAGGTTCATTAGTCCATAAGTACTGCACCAAAAG
This sequence comes from Gossypium hirsutum, assembly GCF_007990345.1. NCBI lineage: Eukaryota > Viridiplantae > Streptophyta > Magnoliopsida > Malvales > Malvaceae > Gossypium > Gossypium hirsutum. Next base: position 13,941,809 of record NC_053433.1, read on the forward strand.
AATATTATATCTGGTTGTAGCTATGGTCGTGGTCGAGCAGGACATGGCAGTCGTGGAGAACCTTTTCCATTGGAGTTTTTAGTTCCTAAGTGATGATGAGCTATGGAGCTCTTTATAACTGTGATAAAATTAAGAACTCTTTAGGAAATATAAGGAAGCATAATTACTCATAATGAAATAGCCGAAAGCATAAATTGTTCAATATAAATAATAAAACCTAAAAAATAAAAATAAGCTTAAAGAGGATTAAAAAGTAGTCTTAAAAAGATAAAAGTAAAAACATTAAAAATAATAATAAATAAAAGTTTTTAAACATCTTCATCGCTAGATGGTTCGCGAGGTGGGGTGACAATGAAATGTGGAAGTGTTGACAAATCTGATGTAGAGTCGCATCAATCTGGTCAAAGCGCTGAAAACATTGCTGCTCAAATCGTGTAAGGCGCTCAGAGATGTCAGACAGTGAAGCCGCCGCATGAATTGGACGATGATGGGTGGTGGCTGAGTCGGTGGGTCCTCGTGACGTGGAGGGACATCATCAGTAATGTCTTCTGGGTCCTCCTCCTCGGTGGACTGAACGAGGCGGTACTGAGGAGGGTAGGTTTTACGTCGCTTCTCGATCATCCTCTTATGTAGCATGCTCGAGATGCCCTTTGGGGACATCTGGCCGATGAGAGTGAGAAAGGATGATTGCACCACTATGTTTAAGAGCCCAAAGTGCTGAGCCAATCGACTCACATAGGGCCCGATCGAGATGACACCTTTCTCATGCCGCTCTGTCTGATGGCAGATGGCGAGGGCAATGAAATAGGCAAGGTCGAAGACGTGCCCATTTGCCATGCTCTACAAGAAATAGGCGTCGTGAGCATTGACCACGCCGGTGCTCTCTTGTTGTTCCGTCAGAGTGTGGGCCAAGATGGCGTGTAGGTATCGCAGGGATGGGGTGAGGGCTGATGCCTTAGAGCGGCTAGGATCATAGGTGGCCGAGGCAGGGACGAGGTCCTTCCAGCACTTTGAGGGAGAGTAGTGGATGTGGCGATGGATGGTGTCCAGTTCATTATCGTCCATGAACTCCTCCGTGTACAGCCCTATTGGAATTCCAAACTCCGGGACGCTCAACTGGCGCACTAGACCACCAAGGCAGAACTGGACCATTCCAGGATTGCGAAGTTTATCATGACGACTTGAAGATGGAAGGTCGAGAAGAGTTCCATTGTAAGCTCGAGGTAGGTCGGCTTAATGATATCAAAGAAGAGCTCCCACGGTTCAGTCTTTAGGAGGGCTTGGACCGCGTAAGCCATTTGAATTTGTTCAAGTGTGGCCCAGTCAATGTAACGGCCCACACCTAGGAGTCAGGCCTGTAATATCTGAAATAGTTCCTCTTGGGGTCCCAAGGGGAACTGGAGGAACGAGTGCCTAATCTCCGCGGTGGGACCTAAGGATGACACTGCTCCTTTCCTCTTTTTTGAGGCGGGGATAGCGGTCTTCTTACCACGTGAGGTTGACATTGTATACCTGCAACGAAAATTCAAAGTTAAGTATTCCCCACGAATGTATGCGTGTTAAAACTGAATAAGAATATTTCATTGAGCTCATGTACTAGATGAAAAGTATACTAAAAAGACCAAAGCAGATATATCACGTCATTATTATGAATAGGACTACGAGAGTAATGCTAACGGAAATATCTAGTGAATGAATGCATGGGGGTTTGATAAGTTTGAAATATGGTGTGGGTAAGCATGAAATCTATGGAAGCAAGAAGAATGGATGAATGTAGCAAAATGTATTGGCTAAGATGACAAATTTCATAACAAAGAGCATGAGTATTCTATCATTACAACTATGATTATTTACTCAAAATAAAACAAAATATCATGAAATAAGTAAAAGAATGAAAAGAATAGAGGGAAACAAATGAACAAACGCAAGAGGGAGGAGCTTTGGGTCGTCGGAAGTAGTGCTGTGGTCGGCACACGGGCGTGGCAGGTAGGGCGTGTGAAGTTGCAACGGCTAGGGTCAGGGATTTTGGGGAATGGGATGATGAATAGTGAGGGGATAATATAGATTTTGGGGCACATGGCCCTGGGGCACGCCCGTGTGCCCTAATTTTTGCCCGTGTGTTTTGTAATTTTTTAAATTTAAGCACGTTGAGATTCGGCACACGCCCGTGCTCTGTGGACGTGTTGGTGCACACGACCGTGTCGCACGGCCGTGTTCTACTTTGTTCACTTCTTCTACGCCCGTATATAGATGTCCACGCTCGTGTTATTTTATCAGTCTTGAGCACGATTGATGGGCACGGGAGTGTCACACGCCCATGCTAAATTCTTAATTTCAACAACGGTTTATAGACACGGGCATGTCGCACAACCGTGTTGGTTTGACAGACTCGACCACGGCCACGTCGCACGGCCGTGGCAACTTATCGTATCCCGTGTTGTTGAAAAATTTGCCCTATTTTCACTCGTCGTATCGTATGGCCGTGTCTCCTCTCGTGGTGTGAGCATGACCTAAGGTATGCCCGTGTGCCCGGCCGTGTGGATTAGAAAACCTGTGTTTCAATAACTCAGTTAGTGATTAGATGTTAAAAAATAAAATTTTAAGGAAGTTAACATCGTTAGTGCTCGGGTTACCTCCCGAGAAGCGCTTGTTTATAGTCTAAGCTCGACTTACCTTTCTGTTGCATGGTCATGGTGGTGCGAGAAGTTTACAATCCTCATCCTTGCTATCAATTTTATCATCATAAGGTTTAAGGCGAACACTGTTTACCTTAAAAGTACCAAATTTGGGATGAATTATCTCGACTGTACCATATGGGAAAATACTGAGTACCGTAAGAGGGATTGCTCCATTAGTTTTAGAAGTGGCAATATGAGGGTCTGTTGCATCTAGTAGTACTTTGTCTCCAACCTTAAGTTGATTTGGTGAGATATTGAGCTCATCATGGCATGGTTTTGGTTTATTGTGTGTCTTCAGTTTATGTGTCTTCCATTCACCTAATTCCTCGATTTGTAGCCTTCGTTCTTCATAGATAGGTCCTTTGATGTTGCTTGAACATGGCTCATATATGTTCTTTGAACCTGTTTCCTGCAAAGTAAGTTACACCACATGGTTAGTTTTAATAGTATGATTTATACAACCACTTTCAATTTTTAATGTGTTAATCGAATTACGAGCTTGAAGGGTGATTGTTTCGTCTCCCACTCGAAGTGTGAGTTCACCTGTACCAACATCAATTATAGTTTTGGCAGTTGCTAAAAAGCGTCTTCCTAAAATTAAAGGCACGTTACTATCCTCCTCTATGTCTAGAAGAACGAAATCAACTGGGAATATAAATTTATCAATTTTAACGAGTACGTCTTCAATTATACCCTTAGGAAATCTGATGGTTTTATCGGCCAATTGAATGCTCATCCTAGTTTGTTTGGGTTTCCCAAGACCTAGTTGTTTAAACATTTTATAAGGCATAACATTGATACTCTAAATCAGCCAAAGCATTATTAACATCTAAGCTATCAATTAAACAAGGAATCATAAAACTCCCTGGATCCTTCAATTTGTTGGCCAGCTTATTTTGTAGTAAGGCTGAGCAAACTGCATTTAATTTCATATGTGACGCCTCATTTAACTTCCTTTAATTTGCTAAAATCTCCTTTAAAAATTTGACAGCGTTCGGTATCTACGAAAAAGCTTCAATAAACGGTAAGTTGATATGTAATTTTTTTAAAAGTTTAAGGAATTTACCGAATTGTTCGTCTGAATGGTCTTTCCTTGTCGCATTTGGGTATGGTATACGTGGTTTGTACTCTTTACTTACCTATTTTTGGTCATTGTGGTCCACCTCACCTTTACCTTTACATACCACAGTCTCGGTTCTGGTTCAGGTGCAACTAACTCTTCCTCATCTTGAATGGTAATTGCATTAAGCTGCTCCCTTGGGTTAGATTCAGTGTTACTCAGTAGGCTACCTTGTGGTCGTTCAGATATCAATTTAGCGAGTTGGCCTATCTGAGTTTTGAGCCATTGGATCGACGCTTGTTGATTCTTAAGTGTTGTCTCGGTATTCTAAAAACGAGTTTCTGACACTGAGATGAATTTTGTTAGCATCTCTTTAAGGTTTGGCTTCTTTTCCTGCTGGTAGGGTGGTTATTGGAAGCCTGGAGGTGGTATCTGATTTCCTTGGCCTCCCCATGAAAAACTTGGGTGATTCCTCCAACCTGCATTGTAAGTGTTACTATAAGGATTATTTTGAGATCGAGGATTATTACCCATGTAATTTAACTACTCGTTCTCTATGTTGTGGCCATAGGGTGGGTATCCTGAATTGCTTTATCCACCTCCACTTGCTTCACACTGCATTATTGGGTAAACCTGTGAAGAACCAAGAAAACCGTTAATTTTTCTATTCAAAAGTTCTACCTAATTATAGAGCATGGTGACCGAATCGACATTAAAAACGCCAGCTGTTTTCGTTGGTTTTGTCCTCATGACTTGCCACTGATAATTATTCAGTGACATCGCTTCTATAAATTCATAAACATCCTCAGGTGTCTTATTATTGATAGTTCCTCCAGTAGCTGCATCAATCATCTGTCTAGTTGAAAGATTCAGGCCATTGTGAAACGTTTGAACCTGTAGCTAGAGTGGTAACCCATGGTGAGGGCACCTTTTCAAAAGGTTTTTGTATCTCTTCCATGCATCATAGAGTGTTTCTAAATCCATCTGCGCAAAAGAAGAAATATCATTATGTAATTTAGCTGTTTTAGCCGGCGAAAAGTATTTTAATAAAAAATTTTCGGTCATTTGTTCCCAAGTAGTGATTGACCCTCGTGGTAACGAGTTAAACCACTGTTTAGCTTTGTTCCTCAATGAAAAAGGGAATAACAGAAGGTGAATAGCATTATTAGAAATGCCATTTATTTTAAATGTATCGCAAAACTCTAGAAAATTTGCCAAGTGAGCATTTAGGTCCTCGTCTTGCAAATCATCAAACTGAACAAATTGCTGTATCATGTGAATTGTGTTATGTTTCAGTTCAAAATTATTTGCAGCAACAGCAGGCCTAACTATACTTGTCTCAGTTCCTATTAAAGTAGGTTTAGCATAATCATACATAGTGCGTGGAGCAGGATTCTGATTTACTGGATCAGCCGCAATCGCAGGAGGTAGCGGATTTTCCTAGTTTTCAACCATCTCCTCGGTTGTGGTTGAAGTATTGTCCTCTTGCTCTTCCTTTGTGTATCTTAAGCTTTGTGACAGCCCTAAATTGACCCTAGTTAGAAAGTGGTTTCGGGACCACAAGACCGAGTCATAAAAATAATTAACCATTATATTTGATGCTTATTATATGTATATAGGCATGTGTGAAAATTTCATGTTTGAATTTTGTTAATTGTAAGTGAATTTTGCTAAATAGGACTTGTGTGAGAAAATTTAGAAATGTGCTAGGCAAATGTTAAAGTGGCCTATTGATGCATGCTAGAAAATGTTGTCCTTGCATGTCAAAATACCCAAAACTTGGGATGGTGGCCGGCCATGCTATGGGTAAAAAGGTATTATAAACATGCTATGTTAGTGTTTCATGGGAGGAATGATAAAATAAGGAGCATGGTAATAAAATAATGAAAAGGAAAATGATGAAGAAAAAAAAGAAAAAGTTCTCATGTTGTTCAACTTGGCCGAATAGAAGAAAGAAAAAGAAGGGAAAGAGCTTGGACAAAATCGGCTATGGTGGTTCACTAGACTAAGGTATGTTGATGTTGTTCCATGAGATTCATGCATATTTTTAGTTTTTAGCTTGAGTTCTACCTAGCCCATGGTTTAAATCTTTGCTATGAGATGGAGATGATATTCGGCCATGGATGTTGTCTTCTTGGTTGGTGTTTGATGTTGTGGTGATGAGGCATGAAGATGAGATAAGTTTCGGCTAAGGTGGACTTGTGTTGATGTCATTTGCATGCTAAGTGTGAAGCTTTGTAATGATACATGTGACGGTGATTGAAGACTCTTGGATTTTCTTTTTAGCATTTTTCAGTTAGACATTAAGTTCTTTGTTTAACCCATGACCAAAATTGAAATGGTATGGTGTCTTGATGCATTCGGCCATGGTAGGAAGTAGATGAGAATTGGTAGTAAGGTGAAGTGCAAATGTTAGTATTTGATTACTAGTGTATATATGTGTATTAGCCGAGTTTTGAACTTGAAACAAAATGGTATGTAGTCAATACAAGTAACCATATTTGTAGGAAGTATTAAGCATATAATCGGCCTCAACATAGACATGCATATTCGGCCACATGAGGTAGATTGTTGTTGCATGTATTCGGTTAGAGGCAAGCATATTGATGCTTTTATCTTGGCTTAGATAATCAGCTAAAAGAGAGTGTGGGCTAATATGTTGAGTTGATTCATGATTTCATATATATGTGACTCTAATGTCTAATGTATATATGGGTTAAGTACCTTGAGTTTCTCTTTTTGATGTTTAAATGATTAAATCAATTTATTGTTAAATTAAGCTCAAGAGCAAAGGGGAACTAAATCCGATAAAGGGAAGGAAATAGTGATCGAATAGCCGTCGAAATCGTTCGACAACATCCGAGGTAAGTTTTTGAGTAATGAAACTTAGTTTACGATTTGATTAAGTCATGACGTATAATCATAACAAATATACGGTGATATAATGATTCTACTTGAATTATATGTTGAGTTAATTAGTCTATACGTATGATGGGTAGCCGTATGTGCATAGAGATCATGTCATAAAGCAAACCAAATCATGTTGTTTGTATGTGGCTATTGAGCCGAAAATGGGAATGCTTAATAGTTGACTTGTGTTTGAATTCTAGTTATGAAAATGAAATAAAGATGTGTCATGATTTACTGATATGTGTATGAATATTCGGATGATAACGGGGCTATGTCCCGAAGGCATTTGTGCTAGTGACTAATTCCGGGCTAAGTCCCAAAGGCATTTGTGCTAGTGACTAATTCCGGGCTAAGTCCCGAAGGAATTTGTGCGAGTTACTAATTCCGGGCTAAGTCCCGAAGGCATTTGTGCGAGTTACTATATCCGGGCTAAGTCCCGAAGGCATTTGTGCGAACTACTATATCTGGGCTAAGTCCCGAAGGCATTTGAGCGAGTAGCTATATCCGGTTAAATCCCGAAGGTACTTGGTTTGGGAATGAGCGATCTTGCTGTAATAATTTCAATTAATATGCTCGTAAAATCCCACGATGAGGTATGTTTCGTATATACATTGGATTAGTTGATTCCTTTTAAATAGTATTCGCTCAGTCGATTAATGAGCTTCCGGCTTTTGGTTAAGTTGATCTCTTATGTATGAGTATAAGGGTTGGTAATGTGAAGTAGGTATGATTTTGAGAATGTGTGTATATGAAATTATCCGTTTAGTCATATGAATGCTATACTTCAATTGTGCCTAATTTCATTGCTCAAAACTTACTAAGCATTAAATGCTTATTCCGTTTCTTTGATTCTCTATTTTATAGATTTTGGTTCGTCAGCTATCGGACTCGGGATTGTCAAAGTCGAAGTCGTCCACACTATCAAAGCCCTTGTGGTACTCTTTTAGTTGAACTCTGCTAATGGCATGTATAGGACTGCCCTTGTGTTATTAGTCAAGTACTTTGGTGTTGTATATATTTGGATAGCCATGCGAAAATGGCTTATATATTTTGAGCATAGTGTTATAATCATTTTGTATGTATATGGTTATTGAGAGGTGTGGATATGCTTGGAAAGGATTTTCCATTGGAATGGTTAATCATGATCATATTTTGTGCTATATATGCTAAAGGGCTAGTTGAATCATGGAAACTATGAAATAGGTAAAGTCTACCTTAAAGGAAGATGCTGACAGCAGCAGTGATGTAAAATTGAAAAATCACTAGAAATAGTAGAAATGGAATTAAATAGTGAATAAATTATGTAATCGAACCTTGATGAATATACTTTCATATGGAAGAAACGAAATGATCATATGAGTCGTATTTTAAGAGATATTTAAGTTTTCGTGGAACAGGGCCAGAGCAATTTCTGGATCCCCTGATCTGACTTTGGAAATTCACTATAAATTAACCAGAGATAATTAGAAGTAATGCCATATATGTATAGATTCCTTTTTGAGTCTATTTTCCTTAGAAACAAACGGCATAAGTATTGAAGCCCTGTACAGGGAGATATATAAGTCGTAATGCATGAAGGTCAGAGCAGTCAAACCCTAAAATAGGGGAGACTTTAACTAATAAAATGTACTAATTGGCCCGATTAAAAATTCTATAAAAAATTTGTAGATGTATATATGAGTCTAGTGTCAGGGAAAATTTACGGAATCAGTTTTCAAGCTTCGGAACTCGAGATATGATTTTTAAAGTGACTGTGATGCAGTTAGCCAGCTTGTCTGGAAAAAAAATAAACTGTGTAAGTTAATGAAACAAGTCCGTAAATACCTCGTGTTCGACTCCGGCAACGGTCTCGGGTACGGGGTGTTACAATTTTATTGGTATCAGAGCTACAGTTTAGTCGATTCTTGGACTACCGTAATACGTTTGGGTCTAGCTATACATGCCATTTGCGATTATTTGATAGTGTGGTGATTTCTGACAATTGAAAATGTGTTTATTTATAGTAATGGATCCCAATCCCAACCGAGCGGTGGCTGATGATCTTGAGAGTGTAGCGCCTGCTCCCACGCAAGGGACAGCGTCGGCGGACTCTCAACCTATTGCTAGTAATCCGAACGATGAAGCTAGATAAGCTTTTTATAGCGTGATGAATGATTGGTTCAACCAATACATTCGAACTAATACGGCTGTTCCACAACCCCCATTCCCGACTAATACAACCCCTGCACCTGCAATGCCTCCGGTCACTGACCAAATAAGGTCAAATAAGGCCCCAGTTGACAGAATTCGAAAACACGGGGCTACTGAATTTAAAGCTACGGACAGCGACGACGCCGAGCAAGCTGAATTTTGGTTGGACAACACTATTCGGGTACTTGATGAACTATCTTGCACACCCGATGAATGCTTAAAGTGTACTATCTCCTTGCTACGTGATTCTGCCTACTATGGTGGAATACGTTGATTTCTGTTGTGCCCAGAGAGCAAGTAACTTGGGAGTTTTTCCAAACCGAGTTTCAAAAGAAGTATATCAGTCAGAGATTCATTGACCAAAAACGGAAGGAATTTCTTAAACTTAAACAAGGTTCCATGTCGGTTACCCACTATGAACGAAAATTTGTGAAGCTTAGCCGGTACGCACGAGAATGCATTTCTTCAGAAGCTGTGATGTGTAAACGTTTCAAAGATGGTCTGAATGATGATATAAAGCTGTATGTTGGCATTTTAGAAATCCGAGAATTTGTGGTACTTGTCGAGCGAGCTTGCAAAGCCGAGGAGCTCAGTAAGGAGAAAAGGAAAGCTGATATGGGAGCAAAGGAGTTTCGTAAGAGATCTTCGGGAAAGCCCTTCCAACAGTCATCGAAGAAATTTAGAGATGACTTAGGCCGGTCTAGAGACACTTCAGGTTTTTCTAGACGAGATCGTGACCGACCCCCTGTGAGTACACGAGTCACTTCGGTCGCCAGTGTTGGAAACGATCGTCGAGACAGAACGGAGTGCCAGTATTGTGGTAAATGGCATTCGGGGAGTTGTAGATTCCATGACCGCTCCTGTTATAAATGCGGATCAGCTGACCATTTTATCAAGGATTGCCCGAGACTGTCTGAACAAAATGTAAATCAGAGTGGGAAACCAGGTGCTACTACTGCTCGGGGTAGACCGTCTAGAAACACGGGCAATGGTAGTGGCGGTCAGAGAGGATCTAGAGATGCTACAACCAGATCTGAGGCTCGTGCTCCTGCTAAAGCTTATGCTATACGTGCACGCGAGGATGCTTCTTCGCCTGATGTTATTACCGGTACTTTCACTCTCTTTGATACTAATGTGATTGGTTTGATTGACCCTGGTTCTACTCATTCTTATATATGTGAAACCTTAGCAACCAGTAAGACTTTACCTGTTGAGTCTACTGAGTTCGTAATTCGGGTGTCAAATCCCTTGGGTCGTTATGTGCTTGTCGACAAAGTGTGTAAGAAATGTCCCTTAGAAATCAGAGGTTCCTGCTTTCCGGCCAATTTAATGCTTTTACCGTTTGATGAATTTGATGTTATCCTCGGTATGGATTGGCTAACCGTTCACGATGCAGTTGTAAATTGCAAAAGAAAAACTATCGATTTGAGGTGTGCAAATAATGAGATGATTCGAGTTGAGTCTACTGACTTGAATGGGTCGCCAGCTGTAATATCATCGATGTTGGCTCAGAAATATGTAAGAAAGGGGTGCGAAGCATTCCTTGCGTATGTACTTGATGACAAAGAGTTAGAAAAGAAGTCTGAATCTGTGCCGGTGGTTTGTGAATATCTGGATGTTTTTCCCGAAGAATTACAGGGTTTACCACCTGTTCGGGAGGTAGAGTTTGGTATTGAGCTTGTACCAAGGACTACATCGATTTCGATAGCTCCGTATCGTATGGCACCAACAGAATTAAAGGAATTGAAAGCTCAGTTGCAAGAGTTGACGGATAGAGGTTTCGCTCGACCAAGTTTCTCACCTTGGGGTGCACCAGTATTGTTTGTGAAAAAGAAGGACGGAACCATGAGGTTGTGCATCGACTATCGTTAGCTGAATAAGGTGACAATAAAGAATAAATATCCGATACCGCGCATTGACGATTTGTTTGATCAACTAAAGGGAGCCTCAGTGTTTTCAAAGATAGATTTGAGATCGGGTTATTATCAGTTGCAAATTCGAGATTCAGATATACCCAAAACAGCTTTCAGAACGAGATACGGTCACTACGAGTTCTTAGTGATGCCGTTTGGGCTCACTAATGCCCCTGCGGTATTTATGGATCTGATGAATCGGGTCTTTAGACAGTATCTGGACCGGTTTGTAGTTGTGTTTATTGATGACATCTTGGTCTACTCAAGAGATGAAACCGAGCATGCTGAGCACCTGAGATTAGTGTTGCAGATTTTACGAGATAAGCAGTTATATGCTAAGTTCAGTAAGTGTGAGTTCTGGTTAAGAGAGGTGAGCTTCTTGGGTCATGTGGTATCCGCATCGGGTATTCGAGTTGATCCAAGCAAAATTTCAGCCATACTTAACTAGAAGCCTCCGAGAAATACTACTGAGGTTCGGAGCTTTTTAGGACTTGCCGGTTACTACCGACGGTTTGTAAAAGGTTTCTCGATGATAGCCACACCAATGACAAAACTACTTCAGAAAGAAGTTAAGTTTGAATGGACAGAAAAGTGTCAGAAAAGTTTCGATCAATTGAAAACTCATTTGACGGAAGCTCCAGTACTAGTGCAGCTCGAATCAGGCAAGGAGTTTGTCATTTACAGTGATGCATCCTTACTTGGGTTGGGTTGTGTATTGATGCAAGAAGGTCGAGTTGTAGCTTATGCGTCGAGGCAACTGAAGCCACATGAGAAAAAATTATCCAACCCATGTCTCGAACTGGCTGCCATCGTATTCGCTTTGAAAATATGGCGACATTACTTATTTGGTGAGAAGTGCCATGTATATTCGGATCACAAAAGTCTCAAATATTTGATGACTCAAATGGACTTGAATCTGCGACAAAGACGTTGGCTTGAGTTGTTAAAAGATTATGAGCTTGTCATTGACTATCACCCGGGAAAGGCTAATGTGGTTACGGATGCTTTGAGTCGTAAATCATTGTTTGCTTTACGAGCGATGAATGTACACTTTTCTGTTCTATTCGACAATGTGTTAGTAGCAGAATTAAAGGCTAGACCATTGTTGATTCATCAAATTCGTGAAGCTCAGAAAGTCGATGATGAATTGGTTGCAAAACGGGCTGAATGTGTTTCGGATAGGGAATCAGAGTTTCAAATTGATGACGACGATTTTTTGAGGTTCAGAAATTGTTTGTGTGTTCCAAGAAATTCAGAACTTATTTCGATGATTCTGAACGAAGCTCATAGTAGCCGAATGTCAATTCACCCGGGGAGCACGAAAATGTACAACGATCTGAGACGTCAGTTTTGGTGGCATGGTATGAGACGAGACATTTCCGATTTTGTTTCGAAATGTTTAATATGCCAACAAGTGAAAGCGGAACATCAAGTGCCTACGGGTTTACTCCAGTCGATCATGATACCTGAATGGAAATGGGATCGAGTCACGATGGATTTCTGTCTGGGTTGCCATTGTCGACAAGTAAGAAAGATGCGATTTGGGTTGTTGTTGATAGACTGACTAAGTCGGCTCATTTTATTCCCGTACGTACGGATTATTCACTGGATAAACTAGCTGAATTGTATGTTTCTCAGATTGTGAGATTACACGGGGTACCCATTTCTATTGTGTCGAATAGAGATCCGAGATTCACCTCGCGATTTTGGAAGAAATTGCAAGAAGCTTTGGGTACCAAGTTGCATTTTAGCACCGCTTTTCATCCCCAAACCGATGGTCAATCCGAGCGGATAATTCAGATACTCGAGGATATGTTGAGATGTTGCATCCTTGAGTTTAGTGGTTCATGGGAACGGTATCTACCTTTGATTGAGTTTGCTTACAATAATAGTTTTCAGTCAAGCATTAAGATGGCGCCTTACGAGGCTTTGCACGGTCGAAAATGCCGTACACCATTGTTTTGGACCGAGCTCGGTGAAAGTAAAATTTTCGGAGTTGATTTGATTAAAGATGCTAAGCAGAAAGTAAAATTAATTCGTGAAAGTCTGAATGCAGCATCAGATCGTCAGAATTCGTACGCGGATTTGAAACAAAAGGACATTGAGTATCAGGTGGGAGATAAAGTGTTTCTTAAAGTTTCACCTTGGAAAAAGATACTCAGATTTGGACGTAAGGGCAAATTGAGTCCGAGGTTCATCGGGCCATATGAAATATCCGAACGAGTCGGTCCAGTTGCGTATAGATTGATTTTGCCCCCTGAACTTGAAAAGATTCACGACGTCTTTCATGTTTCGATGCTTCAACGTTATAGATCTGATCCATTGCACATAATTAATCCATCAGAGGTTGAAATTCAACCCGATATGAGTTATGAAGAAGAACCGATTCGTATCCTGGCTCGTCAAGTGAAAGAGTTACGAAACAAAAAGGTTCCTTTAGTAAAAGTGTTATGGCTCAAACACGGGATGGAAGAAGCTACTTGGGAGACCGAGAACTCTATGAAAGAACGATACCCAAACCTATTTACCGGTAAGATTTTGGGGGACGAAAATTTCTTAAGTGGGGGAGAGTTGTGACAGCCCTAAATTGGCCCTAGTCAGAAAGTGGTTTCGGGACCACAAGACCGAGTCATAAAAATAATTAACCATTATATTTGATGCTTCTTATATGTATATAGCCATGTGTGAAAATTTCATGTTTGAATTTTGTTAATTGTAAGTGAATTTTGCTAAATAGGACTTGTGTGAGAAAATTTAGAAATGTGCTAGGCAAATGTTAAAGTGGCCTATTGATGCATGCTAGAAAATGTTGTCCTTGCATGTCAAAATACCCAAAACTTGGGATGGTGGCCGGCCATGCTATGGGTAAAAAGGTATTATAAACATGCCATGTTAGTGTTTCATGGGAGGAATGATAAAATAAGGAGCATGGTAATCAAATAATGAAAAGGAAAATGATGAAGAAAAAAAGAAGAAGAAGTTCTCATGTTGTTCAACTTGGCCGAATAGAAGAAAGAAAAGGAAGGGAAAGAGCTTGGAGAAAATCGGCTATGGTGGTTCACTAGACTAAGGTATGTTGATGTTGTTCCATGAGATTCATGCATATTTTTAGTTGTTAGCTTAAGTTCTACCTAGCCCATGGTTTAAATCTTTGCTATGAGATGGAGATGATATTCAACCATGGGTGTTGTCTTCTTGGTTGGTGTTTGATGTTGTGGTGATGAGGCATGAAGATGAGTTAAGCTTCGGCTAAGGTGGACTTGTGTTGATGTCATTTGCATGCTAAGTGTGAAGCTTTGTAATGATACATGTGACGGTGATTGATGACTCTTGGATTTTCTTTTTAGCATTTCTGAGTTAGACATTAAGTTCTTTGTTTAACCCATGACCAAAATTGAAATGGTATGGTGTCTTGATGCATTCGGCCATGGTAGGAAGTAGATGAGAATTGGTAGTAAGGTGAAGTGCAAATGTTAGTATTTGATTACTAGTGTATATATGTGTATTAGCCGAGTTTTGAACTTGAAACAAAATGGTATGTAGTCAATACAAGTAACCATATTTGTAGGAAGTATTAAGCATATAATCGGCCTCAACATAGACATGCATATTCGGCCACATGAGGTAGATTGGTGTTGCATGTATTCGGTTAGAGGCAAGCATATTGATGCTTTTATCATGGCTTAGATAATCGGCTAAAAGAGAGCGTGGGCTAATATGTTGAGTTGATTCATGATTTCATATATATGTGACTCTAATGTCTAATGTATATATGGGTTAAGTACCTTGAGTTTCTCTTTTTGATGTTCAAATGATTAAATCAATTTATTGTTAAATTAAGCTCAAGAGCAAATGGGAACTAAATCCGATAAAGGGAAGGAAAAAGTGATCGAATAGCCGTCGAAATCGTTCGAGAACATCCGAGGTAAGTTTTCGAGTAATGAAACTTAGTTTACGATTTGATTAAGTCATGACGTATAATCATAAGAAATATACGGTGATATAATGATTCTACTTGAATTATATGTTGAGTTAATTAGTCTATACGTATGATGGGTAGCCGTATGTGCATAGAGATCATGTCATAAAGCAAACCAAATCATGTTGTTTGTATGTGGCTATTGAGCCAAAAATGGGAATGCTTAATAGTTGACTTGTGTTTGAATTCTAGTTATGAAAATGAAATAAAGATGTGTCATGATTTACTGATATGTGCATGAATATTCGGATGATAACGGGGCTATGTCCCGAAGGCATTTGTGCTAGTGACTAATTCCGGGCTAAGTCCCGAAGGCATTTGTGCTAGTGACTAATTCCGGGCTAAGTCCCGAAGGCATTTGTGCGAGTTACTAATTCTGGGCTAAGTCCCGAAGGCATTTGTGCGAGTTACTATATCCGGGCTAAGTCCCGAAGGCATTTGTGCGAACTACTATATCCGGGCTAAGTCCCGAAGGCATTTGAGCGAGTAGCTATATCCGGTTAAATCCCGAAGGTACTTGGTTTGGGAATGAGCGATCTTGCTGTAATAATTTCAATTAATATGCTTGTAAAATCCCACGATGAGGTATGTTTCGTATATGCATTGGATTAGTTGATTCCTTTTAAATAGTATTCGCTCAGTCGATTAATGAGCTTCCGGCTTTTGGTTAAGTTGATCTCTTATGTATGAGTATAAGGGTTGGTAATGTGAAGTAGGTATGATTTTGAGAATGTGTGTATATGAAATTATCCGTTTAGTCATATGAATGCTATACTTCAATTGTGCCTAATTTCATTGCTCAAAACTTACTAAGCATTAAATGCTTATTCCGTTTCTTTGATTCTCTGTTTTATAGATTTTGGTTCGTCAGCTATTGGACTCGGGATTGTCAAAGTCGAAGTCGTCCACACTATCAAAGCCCTTGTGGTACTCTTTTAGTTGAACTCTTCTAATGGCATGTATAGGACTGCCCTTGTGTTATTAGTCAAGTACTTTGGTGTTGTATATATTTGGATAGCCATGCGAAAATGGCTTATATATTTTGAGCATAGTGTTATAATCATTTTGTATGTATATGGTTATTGAGAGGTGTGGATATTCTTGGCAATGATTGGCCATTGCAATGGTTAATCATGATCATATTTTGTGCTATATATGCTAAAGGGCTAGTTGAATCATGGAAACTATGAAATAGGTAAAGTCTACCTTAAAGGCAGATGCTGACAGCAGCAGTGATGTAAATTTGAAAAATCACTAAAAATAGTAGGAATGCAATTAAATAGTGAATAAATTATGTAATCGAACCTTGATGAATCTACTTTCATATGGAAGAAACGAAACGATCATATGAGTCGTATTTTAAGAGATATTTAAGTTTTCGTGGAACAGGGCCAGAGCAATTTCTGGATCCCCTGATCTGACTTTGGAGATTCACTATAAATTAACCCGAGATAATTAGAAGTCATGCCATATATGTCTAGATTCCTTTTTGAGTCTAGTTTCCTTAGAAACAAACAGCATAAGTATTGAAGCCCTGTACAGGGAGATATATAAGTCGTAATGCATGAAGGTCAGAGTAGTCGAACCCTAAAACAGGGGAGACTTTAACTAATAAACTGTACTAATTGGCCCGATTAAAAATTCTAGAAAAAAGTTTTAGATGTATATATGAGTCTAGTTTTAGGGAAAATTTATGGAATCAGTTTTCGAGCTTCGGAACTCGAGATATCATTTTTAAAGTGACTGTGATGCAGTTAGCCAGCTTGTCTGGAAAAAAAATAAACTGTGTAAGTTAATGAAACAAGTCCGTAAATACCTCGTGTTCGACTCCGGCAACGGTCTCGGGTACGGGGTGTTACAAGCTTTTTTTTATTTCTCTTCAGTTTCTATGAACTATGTGATGGATCTCACTATCAAACAGTAATGGTCCCGATGGGTTTCTTCTAGTCATACACTATAAAAACCTACGAGGAGAGAATAAAAAAAAAGAAAAATTAGAAAAGAAAATAAAAATTTAAATTGAAAATAAGGTAAAATGGCTAAAGTAATAAAAATCGAATGTTCCTAATATCTTAGTTCCTGATAAACCGTAATATATACATATTTTTACCCCATGCTTAACGCATTTTATGGATGATTTTCCCTTAGAATTGATGAATTCGATGCTCCTAATGTTTTAATTTCATGTTTTATACTTAGGAGAGCATAGGAGAGTGAAAGGAACAAGAAACGGGCCAAAAATAGAGAAAATGGGCCAAAGTATGAAATCTACACGGCCTGGACTTCCTCACATGGGTCCGTGTTAATTTGGCAGATTCGAAGTACGATTCACACGGGCGTGTCCCTGCTGAGCCCAAGTTGAGTCCAATTCAGAAAAGGCTAATTTTGAAGGTTTTTAGGCATTCTAAAGCCTATAAATACGCCCTAAAGGAAGAGTAAAAGAGGAGGGCACGGAGAGGGAGGAAGGAATTACTCGAAGGAAGCCGATTGATCCATCTCAGAAGTCGGAGTCACCATCAAGACTGAAGATCTCCCCCCAATTTCCCTTTAGGAGTTTTGGGTTTCTTTATGTTTTGTATTCATTATTCTTCTGAGATGTTTTCCTTTTTAGTTATGAACTAAATCCCCTAAATACCTAAGGGGAATGAAACCTAAGACGAATCTTGTTATTATTTTCTGAATTGTATGATAAATATTTAACTTGTTCTTAATTATGTGTTTTTAATTCTTGTTTTGATATCCTAGGATACTGATTCAAGATAAGTTCTTATTCAGAGGAGGAATAGACCTTGTCTAAGAGTACATTTGTCATAATTAAGTGGAGTTGATTGCGGGCCTAGACATAGGGTGACAAGATTTTGCCAGATTAGGGTGAAACCTAATAAGGGGATCCATAGATCGAGTTAATGCAACCCGATGGTGTTAATTAGAGAAAAGTCTCAATTATTCAATCTAGGGATTAGACGTTATTATTCTATAATAAGGATAATAACATAAGTTAAGGATCTATACGGAACAAGTTAAATGAATAAATCGTCCGATTCGGAGCCAAAATAACAAGTACAGTCTAGGTGGATTTTTCCTTAAGTATTGTCTTAATTTAATCATTTTTCAAAAGTAATCCCCCAATTCCAATGAATTCTTAGATTAGTTAATTAGTTAGTTAAAACAAAACCCCCTTATTCTTAGGCTAGATAATAAAAAGACAGTCATTACTAGTACTTTTAGTTCCTTTGGATTCGACAATTCGGTCTTGATAAAAATATACTATTGTTCGATAGGTACACTTGCCTGCATCGCGATAATAGTTAGTTTCAAGAACGATTAATTTTAAATATTTTAAACTTATCACACAAAATCACGCGATCAAGTTTTTGGCGTTGTTGCCGGGGAATTAAGATATTAGGAACGCTTAATTTTTATTACTTTAGCCATTTATTTTCTTGCAATTTAATTTAATTTTTTATTATTTATTAATTTATTTTTTCTTTCTCTTGGTAGGTTTTTATAGTTTATGACTAGAAGAAACTCGTCAGGACCACTACTTTTTGACGAAGAAATCGATTGCACAGTTCACAGAAACCAAAGAGAAATAAGGCGAAGCTTAAGATACACAGAGAACGAGTAAGAGGACGATACTCAACCCCCAATCGAAGAGTTGGCTGAAAACCAAGACAATCAGCTACCTCTTGTAATTGCGGTTAATCAAAATCCTGCTCCACACACTATGTATGATTATGCTAAACCTTCTTTAACAGGAACTGAATCAAGCATAGTTAGACCTGCTGTAGCTGCAAATACTTTTGAACTAAAACCTAACAGTATTCAAATGATACATCAATTTGTTCAGTTTGGTGGTTTGCAGGATGAGGATCCCAACGCTCACTTAGCAAACTTTTTAGAATATGCGATACATTTAAAGTTAATGGTGTTTCTGATGATGTCATTCATCTTCGGTTATTCCCTTTTTCATTGAGAAACAAAGCTAAACAGTGGTTGAACTCATTACCACGAGGGTCAATCACTACTTGGGAACAAATGACCAAAAAATTTCTATTAAAATATTTCCCGCCGACTAAAACGGCCAAATTACGTAATGATATCTCTTCGTTTCTGTAGATGGATTTAGAAACTCTTTAAGATGCATGGGAGAGATACAATGATTTACTGAGAAGGTGCCCTCACCATGGGTTACCACTTTGGCTTCAGGTTCAAACGTTCCATAATGGTCTGAATCCTTCGAATCGACAAATGTTTGACGCAGCTGCTGGCGGAACCATCAATAATAAAACACCTGAAAATGCTTATGAGTTAATAGAGGAGATGTCACTGAATAACTATCAGTGGCAAGTCATGAGGATAAAACCAACGAAAACAGCTGGTGTTTATAACGTTGATTCGATCACCATACTCTTTAATCAGGTAGAACGGTTTTCTTAGTTCTTCACAGGTTCACGCAGTAATGCAGTGCGAAGCAAGTGGAGTTGGATCAAGCAATTCGGAATACCAACCTTATGGCCACAACATGGATAACAAGCAGTTAAAGTGCATGGGTAATAATTCTCAATCTCAAAACAATCCATATAGTAACACTTACAATGCAAGTTGGAGGAACCACCCAAATTTCTCATGGGGCGGTCAGGGAAGTCAAAGACCATAACATCCTCCAGGCTACCAACAACCACCCTACCAACAGGAAAAGAAGCCGAACCTTGAAGAGATGCTCTCAAAGTTTATATCGGTGTCAGAAACTCATTTCCAGAACACCGAGACAGCACTTAAAAATCAACAAGTGTTGATCCAAGGGCTCGAAACTCATATAGGCCAGCTTTCCAAACTAATCTCTGAACGACCACAAGGTAGCTTGCTAAGTAATACTGAACCCAACCCAAGGGAACAACTCAACGCGATTAATGTTCAAGATGAAGAAGGATTCGTTGAGCCTGAGCCATAACCGAGGCAAGAAACTAAGCAGAGGCCAATGTGAGGTAGGTCATAACAAAAACAAATCAGTGAATGTCGAATATAAACCTCATGTGCCATACCCCAACGCGACAAGGAAAGACCGCTCAGATGAACAATTTGGTAAATTCCTTAAACTCTTAAAAAAATTACACATTAACTTACAGTTTATTGAAGCTCTATCACAGATGCCAAATGCAATGAAATTTTTAAAGGAGCTTTTATCAAATAAGTAGAAGTTGGACGAGGCGTCGCATGTGGAGTTAAATGCAGCTTGCTCGGCTATTCTACAAAATAAGCTACCGAACAAATTAAAAGATCCAGGGAGTTTTACAATTTCTTACTTAATCGGTAGTTTAGATGTTAATAATGCATTAGTTGACTTAGGGGCTAGTATTAACGTTAGGCCCTACAAAATATTTAAACAATTAGGTCTTAGGAAACCCAAATAGACTAGGATGAGCATCAATTAGCAGATAAAACTATAAGATTTCCTAGGGGTATTATTGAAGATGTGCTAGTTAAAATCGATGAATTTATATTTCCCGTGGACTTCATTGTTCTAGACATCGAAGAGGATAGCAACTGCTAAAATGATCATTGATGTTGGCACAGTGAACTCACACTCCGGGTGGGAGACGAAACAATCACCCTTCAAGCTCGTAATTCTGGCAACACATCAGAAATTGAAGGTGATTGTTTAACCCATTGTACTAAAATTGACAATATTGTGCAACTTATTTTGCAGGAAATGAGTCTGAAGGAAGTACATGAGTCATTCTCAAACAATGGTAGAGGACCTATTCATGAAGAACAAATGCTACAAATCAAGGAGCTAGATGAATGGCAAACGCATAAACCAAGAATGCATGATAAACCAGAACTACGCCAGAACAAGCTCAACACTTTCCCACATCAACTTAACGTTGGAGATAAAGTCTTATTAGATGTCGCAGATCCTCACATTGTCACTACCACACAGAATGAAGAAATCCCTCTTACGGTACTTGGCATTTTTCCATTCGGTACAGTCGAGGTAAGTCATCCCAAGTTCGGCACTTTTAAGGTAGACAACACCAGTCTGAAACCTTATTTTGATAAGAGTGATAGCAGGAATGAGGAGTGTAAACTTCACGAACAACCATGAAATGGAGAGGTAAGTCGAGCTTAGACTATAAATAAGCGCTTTTCGGGAGGCAACCCGAGCACTAACTTTATTAACTTCTTTAAAATTTAGTCTTCAACACCTAACTTACTAACGGAGCTCTTGAATACAGGTTTTCCACAGAGACACGGCGAAGCACACTGGCGTGCTTAGGGCCGTGTGAAAACAGGGCAACGATTTTCCCAAACACGGACTGCGATAAAATGCCACTGCCGTGTGACATGGCCATTGTCGAACTTGCCAAAACAACACGGGCATGTGACACGCCCGTGTGGAAGAACCGTGGATGAACCTGTTAAAATAGCATGGGCGTGCAACACACCCGTGTCTAGCACCCGTGGTCGAACCTGTTAGATTCACACGGGCGTGGGTCTATATACACAGGCGTGGAAGAAGCAAACAACGCCAGACATGGTCGTGCGACACGACCGTGTGTACCCACATGCCCAAGAAACACGGGCATGTACTAAATGTCAGACGTGTCCAAACTCAAAATTCGCGAATCACACGGGCTAAAATTGGGGAACACGGGCGTGTTTCCTAGCCGTGTGCCCCAAAATCTATAAATAGGCTGCACTATTCATTTTCTTCTTCACCCAAAAACCCTAACCCTAGCCGCTGCAAGTCCACACGCCCTCCTCGCCACGCCCGTGCGCCGCTTCCAACTTCATTCTTGACGCTTAATCTTCCATTTTTTTAGCGTTTGTCCACTCTTTTACCTTTAACTCCATGCATTTTTAATGATATAATCTTCATGTATCTCACACTGTGCTATCATTCAAGTTTCATTTCTTTTAAGATTAGTTATCATTCATTCCTCATGACATATTTTTTATGAAACTCTCATGCCTTACTCACCTATTCTAAATCAATATTCATAGTTTTCAATTGTTTCTTATTATTTACCATTATAACTCATGCCATGTGCTAAATTTATGCTCTTTATATTTCCATTAAATTCCTGACCATTTTTACTCATATCACCATGCTAGTGTCACAAAAGTATGCCATTGAACTTATTGTTTTAGTTAGTTTTAGTAGTTGTGGCTGAAATTATCGTTTTTATTTAAAATTTGTCTTCGTTTTACTTTGACCACTCATCAAGATGACTTGATGATTCTATTTGTAGGTACCATGTCATCTTCACGTGGTAAAAAGGCCATTGTCCTTGCTTCAAAGAAAAGGAAGGGAGCGTCATCTTCCTCGGGTCCTACCGCGGAAGTTCGTCACCCTTTCTTGATGTTCCCCATCGGACCCCAAGAAGAACTATTCCAAATACTCTAGGCCCGACCTTTAATTGCAGGCCACTGCATCGACTGGGCTGCGGTAGAACAAGTTCAGTTGGCTGAAGTGATTCGGGCCATCCTAGCCACTGACCCTTGGGAGCTTTTCTTTGGGATCATCAAGCTAACGTATCTCGAGCTTACGATGGAATTATGCTCTACATTTCATCTTCAGACCGTGATGATGAACTACGATGATCTCGGTAAGGTCCAATTTCGCCTAGGCGGATTAGTCTGCAAGCTCAGCGTAATGACCGGCGAGTCGGAACATGTACGAATATAACCACGCGGAGGGCCGAATTAGCAGGAGGAAGGGCGGCCCACCCTTCTCTATTTTGAGGGATCCCTCCAATTTTTGATTCCAGGCTTCCCGGACTCATAACAGATGGCTAAGAAAAAAAGAGGGTCAGTAGTCTCTGCCGTTGCAGGTCCTTCTCCTTCCGCTGAGACGGCCCTCTTTTTTATTTTTCACCGCGGCACGAAAGAATGAAGAAGCTGGAATAACTCAGAAAGAGAGTGACGCCTAGCCGTTGAGAGCGTCTGTTGTCTTTGTAGAGGAACAGTACGATCTTGGACTGGCCCCCTTCGCATGACCTAGAAAGAAAAAGAAGTCCGTGCTACTATAAGGCCTCTAAACTCCTCCCTCAGGACACTGTTGCGTTGCCCATGGGGACAGGGTAGCCCCGACTTCTATAGGTCCTTGGTTCGACCTCCTAATGAGAATTGAGGTCCTTGCGCGGGCATCTCATCCATCCCTAAGACTTGCTTGCTCTGTATGGAGTGCCCCGTGGTTCTTCGAGTGCCAGCCGCAGAGAGGAATGCCATCAACTAGGGCGCTATTGGCCACTAACCTGGAATCAAAAAATCGTAGATCCCGAGTGCCACCGATATAGCTCTTGGGGGCTAGTAGAAGGGCTTGATCCCACACCGGTGAAAGGCAGACGTGGAACTCAAAATTTCGGGAGTTCTTTATCAAGTATTGGCGTACAATAATTGATAAGGGCTAACGAGTTCTCACAGTTAGGCAAGTACTTTCACAGGTCCGATAGGAAAATAGAGCCGATATATCCGATCTTCGATCCTTCCCAAAAAAGAGCTATCAGTGAATGAACTTAAAAAACCGCCGATTTTGGCCGGATTGTACACCTTTGTGTCTGGCTATGTATATGGATGCGCATAAAGAAGGGACGGGACATCTCTCTCCTTTTTTTTGGGGGGGAAGAGAGGGGGAATAAGCTGCAGCGGCACCTCACGAACTTCTTACTGGGGCAGCACCATCCTATAGGCATTTGCGAGTGTTTGGATGCACGTGTTTTGTTAATATTCCTGCGCAGTTAAGAGAAAAATTGTTCCCAAGGAAACTACTTGTGTCTTTCTTGGATATGCTTAGTCCGGGTATAGATGCTATGACGTGAAATCCAAGAGACTCGATGTATTCTTGAATGTTCTCTTTAATGAGGTCGCCTCATATTTTCCTTAACCTAATTAATAAGACCCGGGGGAGAATGGTGATGGGGATGTATTTCGGCCTTCTCCTGTTCATCAACTCGAACCTCATTCTTCTGCAGTTGATGTTACGGATCAGCCTCACTCTTCAGGCCAGCAGCCTTGCCCAGCATCTTCTGCCGATTGTCAGTCTGTTCAGCTGACCTCAGAGGATTCCAGTCACCCGGCACAGCATGTTTATTCTCGGCGGCGATTACACTATGTTTCCCAGGGGAAGATTACTCCAGAAGATCAGCAGTCTAGCCCAGTTGCTTTCCTTCCAGCCGCTTCCTCAGATTCTGGATCCCTCTCTCAGGTACGGCGTTGGTTTATATACGGAGGAATTCAAGGAGGAGAATGACTTACATGCTCTCAACCGCCACATCCATCGTTCTCCTTCATGGTGCTAGGACGCACTAGTACCAGGTGGGGCCACCTACAATCCTAGCCGCTCTAAGGCATCAGCTCTCCCTCCATTTTTGAGGTACCTACACGCCATTTTGGCTCACACAATTACAAGAAGGCGAGAGAGCACCGACGTCGCCTACTTTTTATGGTGTATGTCGCACGAGCACATCATCGACCTTGCCTATTTTATCGCCCTCGCGATTCAGCACTAGCCAGAGCGGCATAGGAAGGGGTCATCTCCATTGGCCCCTATGTTACTCGATTGGCTTAACACTTCGGGTTCCTCAACACCGCAGGCCAAGAATCATCCTTAACCCTCATTGGCCAGATGTCTCCACAAGGCATCTCGAGCATGCTTAGCATGAGGATGATCGAAAAGTGCCGAGGAACCTATCCTCCTCAATATTGTCTCGCCCAATCTATCGAGGAGGAGGCCTACGAGGACATTCCTGATGATGTCTCGCCATAGCACGAAGGCCCACCGTCTCAGCCACCACCACCCTCTCGTCCAGTTTATACGGCGGCTTCATATGTTGACATCTCTGAGTGCCTCACTCGATTCGAGCAATAGTGTTTTTAACGATTTGATAACATTGATGCTACTCTACAGCAGATTTGTCAGCACCTCTACATCTCATTGCCAGTCCCACCTCACGAAGCATCCAGCGATGAAGATGTTTAAAAACATTTATTTATTATTTTATGTTTTTAATTTTTATTAAAACTACTTTTTAATTTTTATTAGACTTTAGAATTTTTTTTAATCATCAATTTCGATTATTTCTTTATGAGTAATTATTCTTCCTAATATCCCCTAAAAAGTTCCTTATTTTATCACAGTTATATAAAGCTTCTAAGCTCATTATCGCATAGGAACTAAAAACTCCATCGAGAATGGTTCTCCACGACTACCATGTCCTGATCGACCACGACCATAGCTACTACTAGATATAATATTCTTTTGGCACAGGACTTATGAACTAATATGAACTAATGAACCTCTACCACCACCGGAGTATCCTCCTCCACTCTCGCACCGATTACTCTCTAAAACTCCAGTTGAAGGAATTCATCATACAAGAAGTTTCACTTCTCTCCCTATCTTCTTTCTATATTCTTATATCTATCTTTGTACATTAAGGGCAATGTACATCTTAAGTGTGGGGGGGTATTTACTTCATTTCCCTATCAGAAAAATCCCTGAATGACTATCTTGTTCTCTTGAAAAGCTCTTATATCATATTTAGGATAAGTTTTAATTGATTTATGATTTTGATTGTTATATCTTAAATTAAAATATAGGCATTTATGCATTGATTGTTTAAACTTTAAGACATTAGAGAATCAAGCATGATAAGTTAAATTCTTATTTTCTCAATATGTCATATTTGAATTTAATACTCGTCTTAACTTACATATTTTCCTTATGTTAACATATAAAAGATAATCTCAGATGTACATGTCATGATACATATCATTCTCTTACCGTTTCTTTAATAACATATATCATTCATTTCATTATATCAACATTTCATGCACCATCATTTCCTTATATCTTAGGTATATTTATTTCGGTAATGGTTTGTATTAAACTTAACATAATTTAAATTCCATGTGCCTATACTTATTTCATTTATCTATCTTATAAATTATTTCATGCAACTATTTTGTACATTTATTTCCATATGACCAATTCCTGTAAACATTTCACATTACCATTTTGTATAACCAATTCATTTAACCATTTGTTATATTACCTGAATATTAGTTGTTCAACAGATATCTTGGCGTTTCTCTTCCACGATCTTATTTATCTTCGACATGATGCCATAGTGTCTTTCAACTATGGTCTTACTCATTTTCTGTCATGTTGCCATGGTATCATTCAACCATGGTCTTATTCATTTCCCCGTTATCTTTCAACCATGGTCTTACACGTTTCATATCAGGTTGCCATGGTATCTTTCAACCATGGTCTTACACGTTTCATATCAGGTTGCCTTGGTATCTTTCAACCATGGTCTTACACATTTCATATCAGGTTGCCATGGTATCTTTCAACCATGGTCTTACACATTTTCTATCAGAGAGCACACTCCCGCGAACCTCATTCTTATAGTGGGATTACCAGTCCAGGCTAAATCCCCTGTAATATAAACTCATAGAGTATTGTCGGGATTACCAGTCCAGGCTAAATCCCCTGCAACGACAATTACTCTAATGAGCTTGGATCTGAATTATCTGAATTACCAGTCCAGGCTAAATTTCAGATCCTAATTCAGATTACCCGTCCGGGCTAAATCCATTTTACACATATTCTTCGGGAGGGCTATATCAAGATAGGATCACCCATCTGGTGCTAGATCCTTTTTACCGTCAATTCCTTTTCAGAGATCCATCGAATTTTCCTTTCATTCAAACGGGATTTCTTCCCATTTTATCAAATATATCAATGTTTCATAAATTTCTATATAATGAACATTCAAATCATATTCACATCAATAACATACAGTCTGAAGCATTTAAGAATATAATTCAAGTTACACGAACTTACCTCATTGATTGTTCGTGTTTATGATTTCATTATTCTGATATATTTTCTTTTCCATGATCAAGTCTCGTATTTGTGTCGTCCGGATCTTTATAAATAA
Source organism: Gossypium hirsutum (assembly GCF_007990345.1). Classification (NCBI taxonomy): domain Eukaryota; kingdom Viridiplantae; phylum Streptophyta; class Magnoliopsida; order Malvales; family Malvaceae; genus Gossypium; species Gossypium hirsutum. The sequence goes on from NC_053433.1 coordinate 13,968,493, forward strand.
ATTTGATCATCATTTTCATTCATTTCATATTCTAATGCATTTAATTAATGCTCCAGGCAAAAATTACCATTTTGCCCCTAAACTTTTAACTAATGACGATTTCATCCTTAGGGTCAAGAAAATAAAATTCTTGCAATTTAATCCTTATTTCCAGCTATTATTATCATACATATCGATAACAGTCCATGAATTCTATAAAATATCAAAATTTTTCTTAATTTCAACACTTTTCAATTTAATCCCTAAAACATGTTTTCCCCCGATCTTGAACTGAATTGATAATTTCGTTAAATTTTGTAATTTAAATAATAAAATAATCTATTTCATGCAATTTAGTCATTTCTGACATTTTTACTTTTATTCAATTTAGTCCCTAAGCCTAAAACATGCAAATTAGCCATGCTAGATGAATATTCATACATATTTTCCTTCTCCTCCTCTCCATTCCACATCCTTAATTTATATAACATGCAACAAGTAACATTATCAATAATTTCACTATTTACTTATATGTACATTCAAAACTGTCCATTTGCGTCATAGTCACTAAATTATTTATATATTAAGATACAGAACTCGAAATTAAGATCCGTTAATTTTTCCTGAAACTAGACTCACATGTCTTCTTATCATAAAATTTTCATAATTTTTGGTTTAGCCAATTAGTACAGTTTATTTATTAAAGTCTCCCCTGTTTTGCTATTTGACAGTTCTGACCACTCTTCACTAAAGTTTAATTATCTCTTTAAACAGAATTAAAATGATGTTATAATTTGTTTCTTATAAAAATAGACTCATTAAGGAATTTAACCATATAAAGTATGTAACAAAATTATTTTTGTATAATTTTTAGTGATTTTTCCAAGTCAGAACAAAGGGTTCTTGAAATCATTCTGAACCAGTCTCACAAAAATATAAATATCTCAGAATAAAGAATTACTTTACTTTCTCTATTTATTTTATATAAAAATAGACTCAATAAGATTTAATTCCATATCACCCTTAGCTTCTAATTCAATTTCTATCATTTTTGGTGATTTTTCAAAGTTAGCATATTATTACTGTCTAAAACTACTTTAGTGCAACATATTGATTACCAAGTTTATAACACTCCTATTTCCATTTTCTACCATATTTCCCATTATTTTCTCTCATTTCCCTTCACTAATATATCAAAAACATGGAACCATATAAAAGAAAACTCTACATTAACATCAATTCCATGTTTTTTCAACAATATTAGACTTAAAAATATATTGAAATCTTAATGTTCTTACCTTTTCTTATTAACTTCAATTTTTAACTTGATTTTTCTCTCTCATCCAGCTTCTATTTCTTGAATCCAACTTGATATTCTTGCTCCCCATCATCTCCTTGCTATCTTTCTCTCTTGATGGCTATGGAAAGTCTTTCAATTTTTAGGTGAGAATAATGAATTTTTGGTGAAAGGACTAAATTATTAAGAAAGAAAACTTATTTTCTTCTTACTCTTTCTCACGTTGGTTTGCATGGAAAGGAAAGATGATGAAAATTCTTCATCTTTCTTTCCTTATATACTAAATAAATAATAATAAAATAATATTAAATATCTCATAAAATATTAATAAATAATATTTATCTAATTAATTAATTTAAAATATCATCAACATAATCATTACATTCTAGAATTCTCTCTCTTACTAATTGACCATTTTGCCCTTCATGATCTTTTAGAATTC